>NC_133107.1:18629121-18929121 GCF_022965805.1 Primulina eburnea
CAATATCAACATTTTCCAATTTCTGACTGATAAGAGCATGTTTGGTAGTGACACATGCTAGAAAATCTTGGCATCCACGTTTAATAAGCTTCCTCGCACATGGACAAGAGATGATGTGCGGCATTTGTTTGTTTCTCGCTGCCTCAAAGACAAAAGATTTACCACTAGGCGGTCGAATAGACACTGATCGTTGACGAAAATCAATCGAAGCTCCATTCACTGATAACCAATCCATACCAAGTATAATATCAAATTCGGGTATAGGAAGCACAATAAGATATGCCCAAACTACATCTTTGGATAAACGAAGCTCCAGATTCTTGACAATTTTAAACGTGAGCATTACATCACCGAAAGGAATAGAAACTTTGAAACCCAAACCCATATCTTCAGGAATAATATTCAGTCTTTTTATGAGGTTTCCGATATGAAAGAATGTGTAGCTCTCGAATCTAGTAGTGCATATGTTGCCACGCCTTGAATGATAATCCTCCCTATGGCGAAACCGTCTTTTAAATCTTTTCATGTTGAAGCTTAAGCAAATTTCTATCATTTTTCTCCCAAAATTAGGTTAAGATTCACGCGTTGGACTTAAGCATTGCTTGAAAAATTGCAGTGTAGCCCTTCGATCATTCGAAATTTGCATTTTAGTCCCCAAATTTTCGGATATTTGCAATTTGATCCTTATATTTTTTAAAAGTTTTATTTTTGTCCTTTAAATTTCGAGAATTACATTTTGACCCTTAAGAATTCAGAAATTACATTTAGGTCACTTAACTTTCGGATATTTGCATTTTGGTCCTCATAATTTTGAAAATTTCACTTAAGTCCCTCAATAGTCAAATTTTTGAAAATTGCACATTTGACCCCTCATATATTCGAAACTCAAAAAAATTCCTAAATTATGATTTTTCTGTAATGTTGGCCCTAAAACTTTTATTTGGAATTATTACATCCTTTTCATAAAACAAGGCTCAAAATAAATACCATTTTCTATGGTTCCTAAAATCATATCTTAAATCCAACTAAGGTAGAACATGCAATCTAATTTTCACTAGGTTAATCTTGATCCCAATTCAGTTCTAATAACCAATTTAACATTTCATGCAATTTAAAAGAAATATAAAAATGTTAAATGACTAGGTTACCCGTGATAAGCATATTGTCTGCCTCCTCCTCAGCTTTTTCAGCATTCATAACATATGCTCTTCCAACAGTAGGTGCATTCTTCTTCGGGCAACCAGAAGCCTTATGCCCTTCCTCCTTGCATATGAAGCATCTAAAAGATCCCAACATGCACTTACCAAAATTAAAGCAATTACATTCCTTGCATGGTTTCCTCTTAGCAGGTTTCGGTGCTCTAGGTTGTTGTGGCTTTGGTGGTGGTGGCTTCTTGACTTGACCTTGGGACTTTTGAGTCCCTTGAGGTCTAGGAGGACCTATATATGGTTTCTTGTTTGGCTGATTATTATTCTGATGTTGCTGCCTCTTGCGCTGTAAATCAAACTCAATGTCCTTCAAAGATTGCTTAGACTGAAATGCATAAGTAGTAGCAATAGCATAATCCAAAGGACGTATCATCATAACATTATTTCGATGGTAGGACATAGACCGTCCATGAAGTGTCTAAGCTTCTCCGCAGGATCCCTCTCAATAAGGGGTACAAAGTGACAACCCATAACAAATTTCTTCACAAATTCAGCAACAGTAGTGTCTCGCTGACGGAGAGTCATAAATTCCCTCTTCAAACGCCCTCTAACATCAGCAGTAAAATATTTCTCGTAGAACATCTCCTTGAATTTAGCCCATGTAATAGTTGCAAGATTAACACCATGATCGGCTCCTTCCCACCATAAGGAAGCATCATCTCTAAACAGATAAGTGGTACACCTCACATGGTCAGCATCTCCCATATCCAGATAATGAAAGTGTGCCTCGAAAGAACGAATCCAACTCTCAGCATCAAAGGGATCGGTGGTGCCAGAAAATTCCTTTGGCCCTAGCCTTCGGAACTGATCATATAAGTCATTCTGTGGCCTAGGTGCCTGTTGCATCTGCTGTAACTGCTGCTGCTATAGGTGTTGCTCAAAGAGACGAGCCATTCCCTCCAAGGCACGAGTAGCAGCATCCCCTAGAGGAGGAGGTGGTGGTGCATTCTCTTGATGGTTCACACTGTTCTCGGCTTGATTATCAATAACAGGGGCACGTCTAGGAGGCTTTTTATCTGAACGTTTTCCAAATTCTAACATAACCAACATGTATTTAAGTCTAAGTTTTCCAATCAAGTGACATATCCTAATTAATTTAGCAATTTAAGAATGCAATGCATATATACTCAAAAAGCTAGTAGACATGTTACGTAAACATATTATTCATGTCATCATGCAGGTAAGATCATATTAAATCATATAAAGCATGTAAAACTTACAAATTGAGGCTTGACAGCTGATCTTCCCGGCGCTGATGGTGGCACAACCCTTTACAACTGAAACATCTGCTATTCGTTTTCTTAAAATGAGCTAATTTTTTTTCACCTTACTATAATAGGCCGAACACTTGCATAAAATAATTAAAGAATTTTTGACGTCATTTTAATTAACCCAACCAACTGACATTTTAAAATCCAAAGGAAATAGTTTAAAGCATAAAATCTTCAAACATTTTACCAACTTAAAAACATTATTTGAAAAGTATAGCCCATAATATAACCTCTCAAAAACCACTCATAAACATAAATAACTAGTCATTAAATCTTTAACGTAAATCATAAACTTAAATCATAAGTGAGGAAAATAGAAGCGCTGGTCCTCGGGTAATGTGCACCTCCAGTCCAGTCAAATCTGGCATCCAAGCCTCCCTCAACGTTGTTATTATCATACTCACCTGCATTAATCACATCTAGTGAGTCTAAAGACTCAACATATCATTTTCTTGATACCAATTAATACGTATAAAACCACAAGCAACAGTGAAATTACCTATACGTAAAATATCATTTTCTTGACATGCATAAACTTCAAACATAAACATTTTCTTAAACATTTTCATATCATCTTCAACATATTCATATACATATTATCATCAATATATACATATTCCTTTTTCTTTTTCTTTGAATTCGGATCATTAATTGTGAATTTCGTTTTCGTCTACGTCTACGCGTTGGGTGATGGATCCATCTACATGTAACCACAGTACTGGGCGACGATGACACCAGCAATACTCTCACCGGTCAACTGGGCCTTGGCCTTACGTAATAACATATCATCATATACATATCTGTATCCAAGGAAACACGACCGTGGGGCTCTCGCTGAGATCATAACCCTCACGATATTTCCAATATATCATCGTATTAGTCACAATTACTTCACTTCCTTCAATGTTTCATATTATCATCACTTTATAAAAATTTAAATATGCAATATAACGTTGTTCTTTTAAACCAAGCATGCATCATGTCTTTTAATGTCCATAATAAATCATAAAATTCATGAACGTTTTAAATTAACATATAAATATCCATGAACATTTAAAATAATAATATTAACATATAAAATAGCAATTAGATCACTGTCATGACATTTACTAATTTTCGGGTGTAAAATTACCGTTTTACCCCTAGACGTAAAATTCCAAGTTTTGACTTTTTCTTAATTTCATTGACTCTAACATGACCCAAATAATTATTTAAGCCTAAATTAAAATTCTCATAATTTTATTTAGCATAAAAACTTAACTTTTTAATTAATTCGTAATTAGTCGTTTTGAAGGCGTTTTAATCCCAAAAAATTCCAAACTTTAATAGAAAATTCCTAAATTTAAAACTTAGACTTTTTTTATTATTTTAGCCCTCGTGAACCACGACTCGACCCCCATGAGCCGTTTTTAGATTGATATGCTCATTAAAAACCCTAACTTGACCCATACATGGAACCCACGAGCCAACTTTAATTTTTCTCGAGCCCGGCTCAAACCACCATGAGCCAAACCCCAGCCAACCCTTGTCTAGACCCTACTGGACCCGAAGCACCCCTAGAAACCAGCCCAAAGTTGAAAACCGAAACCTCAAACTTGTACACATACTGGCCGAGACTCCATGTTGCCAAGGACTCCTTGGCTCAACCTTAGGACCTAGCCAACCAACCTAGCCCGTGAACCAGCCTATCAAGCACTCACCTAGGACCCCAAGGAGTTACTCTAGCCAATGCCAAAGTCCTCAGACCGACCCCTCTTCCCAGCGCAAGCCCTGAACCCTGCGCACAGATTCCTTGGCTTTCGGGGCTAGGACTCCTCCGAGCAATCATAACTCGGGTCCTAGCATGGACAGGACCCTACCCTTGACTCATGACCAAAACCGAAACCGATGATCACCATGACAGCAACTTGCTTCCAGCTTGTTTCCTGTGTTCTACCAGCATGTGTAGTGTGCGTCTAGGGTCTTATTGTAGAACCCGAAAAACATATTACGTATAAGCCATGCATAATTGCTACTATTTAAATAAAAAAATGAATTTTTATAAATATATGAAGTATTTGATTTATTTTAATAATTTTAAGTCATGATCATTTATTTTAAAAGTAGATGTTTAGATTTATCTTTTCAGGATAAATACACGAGGCCGGACCAGAGTTTGGAGATTAGAGATAAGATTAATAATAAGAAAGACGTTCCTAAATT
This sequence comes from Primulina eburnea, assembly GCF_022965805.1. Classification (NCBI taxonomy): domain Eukaryota; kingdom Viridiplantae; phylum Streptophyta; class Magnoliopsida; order Lamiales; family Gesneriaceae; genus Primulina; species Primulina eburnea. Next base: position 18,633,803 of record NC_133107.1, read on the forward strand.
TAAGTTAAGTCAAAAAATAATTTAATTTAAAGAAAAAGAATGTCCTTGGGATTTAATAAATTAATTAGAGTTAAGTTGGTAAATAAGTTCTTTTGGTTAATATTTAATTAAAGCTTAATAAAAATGTAAACAAATGGGGATAAATTAATCTAAGTCTAATATATTCAAGAAATTAAACATAACATTTAAATACTTAAATTTTAAGTCAAGCATGCCATGCAATGTTCTACTCTAAATTAATTTGGTTAAGACAATTCAAAAATTGTAGTAAACCTCATTCAAATTTACCACTAAATGGTTTATAGTACATTCACTTTCTACTTTTAATCTCCATAATGATGGGTAATTCATACACTATAATTAACCTTAATCCTTCCTCAACAAATACCCAGTAAACTAAACGTGAGTATGCCGCAAAACCCACGGCCAGCTAGGAGGAGAAGAATAATTCAAAACCCTTCTACTTCTTGACTTGTAACCTCCATCTTAATGCATATTATGGCACCTTTAACACCCCTTGAACCTTCCCCTTTAATATCTACATCTCCTACATAACCTTACCTTCGAAAATATCAGAGATATCAGAGTAAACAACAGCTTAGAATCGAGTTACAGCAGCAACAAAACAAGAAAGAAAAGCCAACTCCGATCTCGTCGCGTCGCATTGTCGTTTTGATTTGTTTTTCTTCAAAACAAATTCCAGGCATGTATATGTCGTTTCTTTGCTCTTCAATCAAGTCCTATAAATATTTTTAAACATTATATGTTCAAGATTCATGAGGCAAAACGAATTTATGGCAGCAACATTTTCAAAAAAATCTGCACATATTTTTCTATGCTCTTTTGGGTTCAACTTCACGGTTTGGTTGCTTTTCTGGATTACAGGTAGTTGTTTGATTCCAGGCAATCATGGCTGCTTCTAGGCATAATTTAGAATATGTTAGGGTGCTTTTGGGTCACTTGTTTCAGTCCCTACATGCACAAACAAAGCATTGACAGCAAACTTTACATAAGCTGCAGAATTGAGTCACGATTTTTGTTCTTGGTTGTTTGGGATGAGAGTTCGAATCATGGCTCTCCTAGGGACGGTAGTCATGGTTAGAACCCTCCTTTAACATGTCTAGGACGTGATCAAGTTGTCCTATCCAAGCTTGATTCACGGATCTTTCAGATTTTTACATAAACAATACAGGAGCTCTTCGGTTTTAAAAGTTTGATTTTCTGTATGAGTATGATTTCGGTTTTGGGAGTTTGAATGGATTGTGGTTGGCTTCTAGCCCATATCCATGGTTCATACAACTCTCCATCATGTCTAGATCGCGCCATGGTCGATCAAATGATCACTGGAACGACACAAGACAATAGAACAATTCAATACATATCACTGCACAGAATTTTGTGTCCTCGGTAGAAGCTTGGTCATGTCCTAGGTGTTTGCTTGGGTTGTGGTTGGCTTTTAGCCCGTAGCCATGGTCCAAGCCATGCCTTAGGATGTTGGTAAGAGTCCTTGGAGGTGGTTCAAGCCATTGGTCAATAAATTTCAGATTTTACACCACAAACACACAAGTTGCCACTGCTGGTTTTTTTTTACAGCAACTTTCATCTTCGGTTTTGAGGTTGGTTTGAGTTCTTGGTTGGCTTTTAGCCCATGGTCTTGGACTGGACAATACCTTAATGAGTTAGGAAAGTCGTGTTTTTGGCCGTTCGTGATTTGGTCGAGTTTAGAGGTCGTACGAAAATTTATGGTGAAAGGTGCCAAAATGACTCTCGAATGAGTGTTTTATGTTTTTGGATTCCTTTCACCTATTTTCGTGTTTTACAGTTATTATGCATATTTTTCAGTATGTTTGAGGTATTTTTAATCATGGTTAAATGTCGGTTTAATGTTGGTTTGGGTTGGTACGAAGCCATGGTTAAAAATCAAGTTGTTGGTCCGAATCGTCTCGTTTTTAGTTCAATTGTCAAGTTTTGGGCATGTTAAGATTTATTAAGATTTATTGCATGTGTCACATATTAGAATTAAGTCGCAGCAAGCCTGGGAGCGATCCAACTCATCCGGTAAAATAAGGTTATAATTATATTACGTGCATTAAAATATAAAATGTTTATTTTTGAGATATATGCGATATGTCTTGTGGCCACATTATGCTTATGGGTTTGGAAGTCGGTAGGAACAACCGAGGACCTCTCCGCCCGGTGAATTACTACCGGTTTATGATTATGTATGGGTACGGACATCCAGTCCAAGGGCTGTGATTGATCTCTACCGCCCAGTATACTGTGGTTTAGTCTGATCAGGCGCTTACGCTATGTTATGGGCCACTTGCTTAGAAACATTATCTCTACCAGAAAAATTATGTTATGTTATGACAGAGCTCTATTGAGCAAAGCTTTTACGTATGAATTTTCAGATATGCACGTAGTTATAATTATTCATGATGCTATTTTCACTGTACGCTTTTCGATACTTTATTTTTACGTTGAATGCAATTTTATGATATATTTACTTGTTATTCACGATATATACATGTTGAGTCTTTAGACTCACTAGACTTGATTGTTGTAGGTGTTAATGAGGTCGAGACCGCGGGCGGAGACCAGTGAGCGATCTTGGGACAGCAATAATAAACCCGAGGACCTCATGATTTCATGATTTAGTTTATGCATCTTTTATTATTCAAACTCAGTTTTAATACGTTGGATTATTTATAAATTTTTGTTTACGTTGGATTATTTTTAAATTGTTGCTCGAAAATTTTATTTACTTTCGCTGTTATTTTAAAGTTAAAATTATTTATATATTTATTTTATAAATGAGGCAAGAAGATGATTTATTTATTTAGAAAAATTTTAATAATTCCGTAAAATTATGAATACGAAATACGGGCCTTTACACTTATAACATGTGTAGAACCATGCTTAATCATAACCTAAATCATGGCAACCCTTAAACCATACAAAAACATGTTTTTTGAAGGAAAATACAAGCCAAAAGTTTGACATATGCCATAAATCCGAAAATAATTCAAAGTGACACTTGTTTTCCATACTTTTCATGCATAAAAAGATATTATGGTGTGATGATGTTTTGAAGGAAAGAAATATGTGTGCATTTGCATATTTAACTCACGATTAATCGTTGACGATTGCGAAGAACGGGACGACAACCTTTGGCTTGAATTCTTCCTCGAACTTTTGAAATTTCCTCCTAATTATGGTGTGTGTGTGCCGTGTGATTTGAGGGAAATTTTGGGAGAAATCTGAAAGTTGGGCGTGAGTTAATGGGAAGGGTTTGGGATGATATAACATATATTATATACTAATTAATTGACTAATCAAGGCTTAGGCCTTTTAAGCATACCAATTAGGCCCATTAGTCTTTAATTAAATGATAAAAATTATTTTGTTTAACTAAGTTTGCGAATTTAATAACCGGGTTGCCAAAACGTTCGTATTTTTGCTGAAAAACCAACACCGATAAAATTTACGTCCCGGCGTATAAAATCACCTCAAAACCTCTTGTTTTCAAAAATAAGAAAACTATGTCTCTGTTCCTCGATCGCAACTGGAATAATCCATAAAATACAGTTTTATACATAATGACAATAAAATCCTATTTAAGATATAATCATGCATGTCACATAATCAATTAAGCAATTAAATTCAGTTAATTACTAATTTTTAATATTTCCTAGATTTGCATGCAGTTGAATTACGTCGTATTAATTTTGGACCTTATAATTAATTAGCTCATTAATTAGTTAGTTGGATTTTACTTTCTCAAAAAATATTTTTTAATTGATATCGTTCCCTCTGAGGTTTTATTTAGTCCCGTTATTTTTGTGTTCTTCACGACAAAATAATCAAAAATCATTTGAAAATTTGAAGATTTGCAGAGAAGTCAGTACTCGAATGCTGTATTGCTAGATTTGTTTTGGTTTAATTTTGGTTGTTTTTTTTAGAATTTTTGTGAATGGAGTTTGTGTGAGTATTTACAGTGCAACGTAGTATGAGTTGATTGTGTGGGTCGAGCAGATGAATGGTGTGCTGGTGAGAGTCGAGCATGATCGTATTTGCGAGGTAGTGTGTTGGTGAACATGTGTGGGTGTCTATAGGTGAGTTGAGGTGTACCTGTAGGTCGAGGTGTGTGCACCTCGACCCACATTTGGGTCGAGGCAAATGTTGGTCGAGGTCACCTCAACCCACAATTGTGAATAGTGATATGAGGGTCGAGTGATATGTGGGTCGAGCATATTTTTTTAAAATAAATAATATTGTTTATTCTCTTGGAGTACATTGGTGAACGGGAAATTAAAGAAGATAATATATTTAAATGGCGTTCATGGCCGAGTGGTAAGTGGGCAGCTATTCCTTTGGATTCTGATAAATGTTCCATGGAATATATAGAAATTGAGATATACAAAATGATGAATCTAAGTGGCACAGAAAAATTGAAATTAAGTTATCTTCCTGATGTGAAGCATTGCAATATTCGTCCAGTTTATAATGAGGATCATAATGATCTGAAAGCATATTTATATTTTGGATGTGCAAAAGAAAGACATGTACTTCATGTTGAATTTGAACTCAGTGTTATTTCTCTTGATATTGTTGAAACTGAAAATATCATGTCACCGGATTTAAATGCGACTTATTTGGATAATGAGTATGTCGATGATGAAACAAATAAGTATGATCACTATTTTGATAGAAATTTTTCTCAAATGACCACTGTACCGATAATGATATATTAGAAGATATAAACACTTCAACTGAAAATATGGTTGAGAATGATGTGAGAAGTACAAAAAATGATGTGGAGGATATAGATTCAGTACATGTGGATGATAATGATGTCAACATCCACCACATCAGTGTAGTTCATGATACTGAGACTCATGTTCAAGTTGATACATATTCATTTAATGATGGTTCAAGCTTATTTATTGCTCAAATATTTTCAAGCAAGATCGAAGTGAAGAAAGTGCTATCCAAAATTGCTTTGAACTCTTCTTTTGAGTTTGAAAGTGTCAAATCTTCTCGAAATATCAATTCGGTTCGTTGTGTGAATAAAGGTTGCAGCAGGAGAATTGGGACTTCAAAACCGGAGAACTCAACAGATTTTGTGATTCGTACATACTGCAACTGTAGAACCCGTAAATCAGTCTACGTATAAGCCATGCATAATTCTATTATTTTAAAATTTAATTGACTTCAGTGCATGTTTATTTTAATGCATTTCTTTGAAGTTAATTATTTTATTATTTCAGTTCAGTAGCTTGATTTTCAGCTTTTCAATAAATTCAGTGAGGCCGGACCGGAGTTGGAGTTTAGAGATAAATTTAAGATTTCAGAAAATATTTCCATGATTTAATTTAGCTAGCAACTAAGTTCAATTTAAGTTAAAAAGAAGGTTGGAGGATTTATTTTAATAATTTGAGGTGATTAAGAAATGAACTCATTTAAGTTGTTTATTTAAGTGGTTAGTTCACTAAATTATTTAAGGGGATAGTGATGTTCCTAAGGGTTAGTAATTATCAACTAGATGTCAATATTATCCTTCCATTTTAGTAGTTAATATCGGCCACCCCTTGGAGATGCAATAATTCAATTGCCAACTCATCCTTTGACCCCTTCTTGATTTGTTTAAGATATTAAGCTTTTTAATTATTTTGTTCCACCTTAATTAATTAATGTAGAGCATTATCCAACCCTATTCTAGTAGTAGAATCGGCCACCACCACCTAGCAAACACCAACAACTCATTTGATTCAAAATTCAAAATTTAAATGAGAGTGGACTTAGTCATGTTGTGGCCTTATATCTTGCACCCTCTCCTCACCTTAATTCAGAGTGTTTTCAGAGCTGATAACCGTGAGAATCCAGTAGGAGATAGGAGAGAAAAAAAAAAATCGAGTGCAAGAAAGATAGAAAAGAAGCACTCCACTCCTTCGTGCCGCGTCGTCGTCGTTTCGTTCGTTTTCTTTCGAAACGAATTCCAGGCATGTCTATATTCTTTTCTAAACCTCAATCAAGTCCTATATTATTTTATAGCATCAAATGGTCTCGATTTTTCAGCAGGAAACCGATTTTTGACAGCAACATCACTTAAAAAAAATTCTGCACAGTTTTATTCCTTGTGCTCTTCACGGTTTGGCTTGTTTTTGTGCATTCAGGTGGTTGGCTCGACTCCAGGCTCACCAGGCTACATCTAGACACATACTAGGGTGTGTCAAGACCGTGATGGTCCATTAAAACCAGCCCCATACATGTCAGGATTCAGAAATGACAGCAACCCTCCCCCTTGCATCTTATGAGTTTCGAAAATTTCAGTTTTGCTGTCATGGGAAGAGATCTGATCTTGGCTGCCCCAGGGGCTTATAGCCATGGTTAGATCACTTCCCTAGCACGTCTAAGACGTGACTAAGTCGCCCTTTTGGTGGCTTGGTCCATGGCTCCGCGGTTTGTAAATAAAACGTCACAACAGCCCCTCCCCTTTCTCGGCTCTTGAGTTTTGACAGCAGGTTTGCATTTCGTTTTTGTGGCTTGGTGTGAATCTGGTTCGGCCTTGTGCCCTTAGCCACGGTCCATACCACACCCCAAGATGTCTAGGTCGTGCCACGGTAAATTAATGGCCACTGTAACGACGCAAGATAACCCACGAAACAAGAACAGCCCACACTCCCCTTCTCGGCCCTTCATTGTACAGCACATGCATTTCGGTTTTGGTTGCTTGGTGTGAATCTTGGTTGGCCTATGGCCCATAGCCAAGGTTCATACCATGCCCCTACATGTCTAGATCGTGCCATGGTCAACCAAATGGCCACTGGAACGACGCAAGACATCGATCAAAGCAAGACACTACACTTGCACAGCTGCTGGAAATTACAGCAACTTGCTGTGTCGATTAGGAGGCTTGTTTGAGTTCTTGGTTGGCTTTTAGCCTATGGCCTTGGACTGTACCGTGCCACATTGAGTTAGGAAGGTCATGTTTTTGACCGTTCGTGATTCGGATCATTTTTGAGGTCGTTTGAGAATTTACGGTGCGATGTGCCAAATTGACTCTCGTAAGAGCGTTTCATGTTTTGGCCTCCATTTCACCTAGATTTCGACCCTCATAATTTTAGGAGCATAAATTCATAATTTTAAACGTATTTTAATCATGACGTCACGTTGGTTCAATGTTGGTTCGGGTTGGTTTAAAGTCATGATTAAATACGAGGTCGTTAGACGTAGTTGTCGCATTTTAGAAATTTAATTGCATAAATTTGCCTAAGAAAAATCCATTGCATATTTTCATGGCATTTTTAGGTTGCAGCGAGCCTGGAGACGATCCATTCCAGTTGGTAAAATTTCAGGATATTTTCATTATCGTCAGTTAATTATTTTACGTGCATGAAAACAGAAAAATGATTATTTTTGAGATTTATGCGATATGGCTTGTAGTACATTCACTATGTGGGAGCATTATTATTATTTATACGGTCGCCAGTGACCGCTCAGTTCAGGTTGGTACCATCGGGTCTTCAGTGACCGCTCAGTTCAGGTTGGTACCATCGGGTCTTCAGTGACCGCCAGCTCAGTTCCAGGCTCCCCGGTAGTCAGTTACCGATCAGTTCAGCTTAGTGCAGTGGCCACAGGCGTAAAACATAATCTCAACAGAAAATTTTATCAGTTATTTCAGTGCAGGCTCCAAGGAGCAATTATTTTCACTGTGATTATCAGTTCAGCATACACGTATTATAATTGCTCAGTACAGATTATTTTCAGCATGTCACATGGCATGATATTTTATCCCATGCATATTTTACTCCAGATTTTTACTCGTTACCTGCGATATATGCATTCTGAGTCTTTAGACTCACTAGACTTGATTGTTGTAGGTACTGATGAGGTCAGGGCCGAGGGCGGGGACCAGTGAGCTAGCTTGGGTCGGCAGTAGTGGCACCCGAGGACCTCAGTGCAGCAGTTGCTATTTTATTCCGCAAACTAATTTTTATCAGTCATCAAACATTATTAAATTGTGGTTGTTGGAAAACAATTATTTTCTTCCGCTGCAACCTTTTTGAAACATTGAACTTGATTCACCAGTTGATTTTATGAATGAGGCCATTTAAGTTCTTTTAAAAAGAAAAATTTTTAATTTTCCGCAAATTTTAAAGCAAGAAGTTTTAGGGCCTTTACAATTGGTATCAGAGCGGTGGTTCTGTATAGGGTTTCACTACTACTGACTGCGAGAAGCTCACGAAGCCACGTCTTCGGTCTGTAAGTTTTCAGTTCAGCATTTTGTTCAGCAATTATTTAAAGCATGAATTTATTTTGTCAGCATGCTTCCAGACATTCAGTATTTCAGTATTCAGTTATAATAAATTATGGAATTATGCATGTTAGTTACGTACGGGTTATGTATGGAACAGTATGCCCCCTAGACGCCAAGTTGGACGCCCGAGAGGTGGTGGCGAGCACCGTCGCGAGGACGATGATCAGAGACAAGAGAGGCAGACACCTCCTCCTCCTCCTCCACCTCCTCCACCGCCCCCACCGGACATGAATGCCCAGATGTTAGCTGGGATGACTCAGTTCTTCGCACAGTTTGCGGGGAACAATGCTGTGGTGACTAGGCCGACAGGGCCCGAGGCCGTCTATGAGCGATTTATGAAGATGCGCCCAAAGGAATTCTCCGGGACATCTGACCCCATGGTTGCCGAGGGATGGATCAAGTCCCTCGAGGTTATCTTTGATTTCATGGAGCTGGGAGACGCCGACCGAGTTCGATGTGCGACCTATTTATTTACTGGAGACGCCCGCTTATGGTGGGAAGGAGCGTCAGTAGCCTTGACTTTGGCTACACTTTCTTGGACCCGATTCACGGAGGTTTTCTACTCCAAGTATTTTGGTGAGGAGGTTCGCACCAGACTGACCACAGAGTTCATGAGTCTGAGGCAAGGGGATATGTCAGTTACGGAGTTTATCCGTAAGTTCGAGAGGGGCTGTCACTTTGTGCCCCTGATCGCGAATGATACCAGAGCGAAGTTGATGCACTTTCTGGTGGGACTCCGGCCGATCTTGCGCCGGGATGATAGGGTATCTGACCCTGCCACTTATGAGATTGCCGTCTCCAAGGCCTTAGCCGCAGAACAGGATCAGCGGGATATTGAGAGGGACCGACAGGGCAAGCGCCCAGTCCAGACACCACACCGCCTTCCTCCTCATCAGCATCAGCAGCAACATAAGAGGCCATTCCATGGGCCGCCTAGAAACAGAGGTCACCACCTGCAGCAGCAGCAACAGCAGCGGGAACGCCCAGCCCCGAGGACTCAGGAGTACCCAGTCTGTCCGAGGTGCTCTCGCCGCCATCCTGGAGCATGTATGGCTGGCTCAGGAAAGTGTTTTAAGTGTGGCAGTCCAGACCACATGTTGCCACATTGACCGCAGAGGAATCTGCCTACTCAGGGCCGAGTTTTCGCTCTCCATGCCGCGGAAACCAACCCTGAGACCATGCTATTGACAGGGAGAATTTTCATAGCCGGCAAAGCTACCAAGGCCTTGATAGATTCAGGGGCCACTCACTCGTTTATATCGGAGGTCTTTGCAAACTTTCTGAAGATCAAGACCATTGGGCTAGACATAGCCTTTTGAGTAGTGTTGCCGTCAGGCGAGGAGATGGCAGCCACCAATGTTATCCGAGATATAGACCTTGAGCTGCACGGTAAGCTTGTATATGCGGATCTGATTTTGCTACCGATGCCGGAATTCGACATCATCCTAGGGATGGATTGGCTACTGAAGAACAGAGTGTTGACAGACTTCCAGCGGAGATCTGTTCTTGTCCGACCGCCTGGAATGGAGCAGTTCTTATTTGAGCCGGACAGGTACTTTTCGTTACCGCGCATTATTCCATATGTTCAGGCTAGGAAACTCATGCATAGAGGGTGTCGAGCATTTCTAGCGACCTTTTTAGCTGTCCCCGAGGAACCCAGCCAGTCAGCCTCTGATGTTCCGATTGTCAGAGATTTCTTAGACGTTTTTCCCGAAGACGTCTCTAGTTTGCCACCCGAGAGAGAGGTGGAGTTTTCCATCGAGCTTATGCCAGGTACGGCTCTGATCTCCAAAGCGCCGTACCGTTTAGCACCGACAGAGATGGCAGAGCTTAAGAAGCAGATTCAGGAACTTCTCGACAAGGAGTTCATTCGCCCGAGCTTTTCACCATGGGGCGCGCCGGTCTTGTTTGTTAAGAAGAAGGATGGCTCGATGAGGCTTTGCATCGACTATCGGGAGTTGAACAGGGTTACAGTTAAGAACAAGTACCCACTACCGAGGATTGAGGATCTGTTTGACCAGTTGCAGGGAGCTTCGATTTTCTCCAAGATTGATCTGCGTTCTGGTTATCATCAGTTGAGAGTGAGAGATGCTGATGTCTCGAAGACAGCTTTCAGGACTCGTTATGGTCACTACGAGTTCCTTGTGATGCCGTTCGGTCTGACGAATGCGCCAGCGATCTTCATGGATCTCATGAATCGCGTATTTCAGCCATACCTCGACCAGTTTGTGATAGTGTTCATAGATGACATACTCGTCTACTCCAAGAGTCGGGAGGAGCACAGCAGGCATCTGATCACAGTGTTGCAGACATTGCAGAAGCACAAACTATTCGCGAAGTTCAGTAAATGCGAATTCTGGTTAGAAAAGGTGGCGTTCCTAGGCCACATCGTCTCCAACAGTGGCATCGAGGTAGACCCCGCAAAAGTTGCAGCAGTCAGAGATTGGGTTGTGCCTCAGAATGCATCCGAGATCCGCAGTTTTCTTGGGCTGGCAGGATATTACAGGAAGTTCATTCAGGGATTCTCATCCATTGCCGTTCCAGTCACAGCACTGACAAAGAAGAATGTGAAGTTTGTGTGGAGCGATGAGTGCCAGAAGAGCTTCGATACTTTGAAGCAAGCTCTTATTTCAGCACCAGTTTTGGCCACACCGTCAGGACCCGGCGAGTTCGTTCTTTATACCGATGCTTCGAAGCTCGGTCTTGGCGCAGTATTGATGCAGCATGGGAGAGTGATAGTATATGCTTCTCGACAGCTGAAAATCCACGAGAAGAACTACCCCACCCATGATCTGGAGTTAGCGGCCGTAGTCTTTGCTTTGAAGATTTGGAGGCACTATCTGTATGGAGAGAAATGCCAGATCTTTACCGACCACAAGAGCCTCAAGTATTTCTTTACGCAGAAGGAGCTGAACATTCGTCAGAGGCGTTGGTTGGAGCTTGTGAAAGACTACGATTGTGACATTAGCTACCACCCGGGTAAAGCTAATGTAGTTGCGGATGCTTTGAGCAGAAAAGTCACAGTGATGGCTCATTTGACTATGCAGAAACCTCTTCAGATTGAGATGCAGAGGCTCGGTCTTGAGACTTATCCTCGAGGTAGAGTTCCTCGTCTATCTACCTTGACCATTCAGTCTTCTCTTTTGGACCGTATTCGCAGTGGTCAGGCCGCAGATGAGCAGTTGGCACAGTGGAAGAAGAGAGATGAATCCAAGGGCAGTGTCTTGTATACAGTCAGCGACGGTATTGTGAGATACCGAGATAGGATATGGGTTCCTAACAGTGATTCTATCCGAGCAGACATCTTATCAGAGGCCCATATGTCCCCGTACTCCATTCACCCTGGGAGTACGAAGATGTACAAAGATCTGCAGCTATTGTATTGGTGGCCAGGGATAAAGAAGGACATCAGGCGTTTTGTATCCGAGTGCCTGACTTGCCAGTTAGTGAAGGCCGAGCATCAGAGACCAGCAAGTTTGCTCAAGCCTCTTCCTTTTCCCGAGTGGAAGTGGGAGAACATTACCATGGACTTTTTGACCGGATTGCCGAGGTCAGCCAGAGGATCGAATGCCATTTGGGTGATTGTAGATCGTCTTACCAAATCAGCGCACTTCTTGCCTATTAAGACGACTTTCACCATGGTTCAGTATGCAGAGTTGTATAACCGGGAGATAGTCCGACTCCATGGCATTCTAGTTTCTATCGTATCCGACAGAGATCCCAGATTCACTTCCTCATTTTGGAAGAGTTTGCATTCGACTTTGGGTACGAAGTTGCTGTTTAGCACAGCTTTCCATCCGCAGACAGATGGGCAGTCGGAGCGAGTTATTCAGATTTTGGAGGATCTTCTTCGCGCTTGCGTCATTGATTTCTCTGGGAGTTGGGAGTTGAACTTACCATTGGTAGAGTTCACCTATAACAACAGCTTCCAGTCTTCCATTGGTATGGCACCGTATGAAGCTTTGTATGGCCGTAAGTGTCGATCTCCTGTTCATTGAGATGAAGTAGGAGAGAGAGCAGAGTTGGGTCTAGAGATTGTTCAGCAGGCAGCAGAGGTAGTAGCCAAGATCCGTGATAGGATGAGGACTGCTCAGAGCCGGCAGAAGAGTTATGCCGATCAGCGGAGGAGAGACTTACAGTTTGCAGTGGGCGATCATGTCTTCGTGAAAGTGGCACCTATGAAGGGTGTAATGAGATTTGGGAAGAAAGGGAAGCTCAGTCCGAGATTCATTGGACCGTTTGAGATCCTCGACAGAGTTGGGACGCTAGCGTATCGTGTGGCTCTTCCGCCGAATCTGGCCGGAGTACACAATGTCTTTCACGTCTCGATTCTGAGAAAGCACATGGCGAACCCTTCGCATGTGCTGAATTTTGAGCCGTTGCAGCTTACTCCGAACTTATCTTATGAGGAGAGACCCGTGCAGATCCTAGACAGACAGGAGAAGAAGCTTCGGAACAAGCTTGTTAAGCGAGTCAAAGTCCAATGGCTCAACCATTCAGAGGAGGAAGCTACGTGGGAGTCTGAGTCAGAGATGAGGGAGCGTTACCCCGAGTTATTCGGTGAATTCTAATTTCGAGGACGAAATTTCTTTTAAGGGGGGAAGGATTGTAGAACCCGTAAATCAGTCTACGTATAAGCCATGCATAATTCTATTATTTTAAAATTTAATTGACTTCATTGCATGTTTATTTTAATGCATTTCTTTGAAGTTAATTATTTTATTATTTCAGTTCAGTAGCTTGATTTTCAGCTTTTCAGTAAATTCAGTGAGGCCGGACCGGAGTTGGAGTTTAGAGATAAATTTAAGATTTCAGAAAATATTTCCATGATTTAATTTAGCTAGCAACTAAGTTCAATTTAAGTTAAAAAGAAGGTTGGAGGATTTATTTTAATAATTTGAGGTGATTAAGAAATGAACTCATTTAAGTTGTTTATTTAAGTGGTTAGTTCACTAAATTATTTAAGGGGATAATGAGGTTCCTAAGGGTTAGTAATTATCAACTAGATGTCAATATTATCCTTCCATTTTAGTAGTTAATATCGGCCACCCCTTGGAGATGCAATAATTCAATTGCCAACTCATCCTTTGACCCCTTCTTGATTTGTTTAAGATATTAAGCTTTTTAATTATTTTGTTCCACCTTAATTAATTAATGTAGAGCATTATCCAACCCTATTCTAGTAGTAGAATCAGCCACCACCACCTAGCAAACACCAACAACTCATTTGATTCAAAATTCAAAATTTAAATGAGAGTGGACTTAGTCATGTTGTGGCCTTATATCTTGCACCCTCTCCTCACCTTCCTAACCATTTCTCCCCCCTCTCATTTTCGAAAATTCAGAGTGTTTTCAGAGCTGATAACCGTGAGAATCCAGTAGGAGATAGGAGAGAAAAAAAAAATCGAGCGCAAGAAAGATAGAAAAGAAGCACTCCACTCCTTCGTGCCGCGTCGTCGTCGTTTCGTTCGTTTTCTTTCGAAACGAATTCCAAGCATGTCTATATTCTTTTCTAAACCTCAATCAAGTCCTATATTATTTTATAGCATCAAATGGTCTCGATTTTTCAGCAGGAAACCGATTTTTGACAGCAACATCACTTAAAAAAAATTCTGCACAGTTTTATTCCTTGTGCTCTTCACGGTTTGGCTTGTTTTTGTGCATTCAGGTGGTTGGCTCGACTCCAGGCTCACCAGGCTACATCTAGACACATACTAGGGTGTGTCAAGACCGTGATGGTCCATTAAAACCAGCCCCATACATGTCAGAATTCAGAAATGACAGCAACCCTCCCCCTTGCATCTTATGAGTTTCGAAAATTTCAGTTTTGCTGTCATGGGAAGAGATCTGATCTTGGCTGCCCCAGGGGCTTATAGCCATGGTTAGATCACTTCCCTAGCACGTCTAAGACGTGACTAATTCGCCCTTTTGGTGGCTTGGTCCATGGCTCCGCGGTTTGTAAATAAAACGTCACAACAGCCCCTCCCCTTTCTCGGCTCTTGAGTTTTGACAGCAGGTTTGCATTTCGTTTTTGTGGCTTGGTGTGAATCTGGTTCGGCCTTGTGCCCTTAGCCACGGTCCATACCACACCCCAAGATGTCTAGGTCGTGCCACGGTAAATTAATGGCCACTGGAACGACGCAAGATAACCCACGAAACAAGAACAGCCCACACTCCCCTTCTCGGCCCTTCATTGTACAACACATGCATTTCGGTTTTGGTTGCTTGGTGTGAATCTTGGTTGGCCTATGGCCCATAGCCACGGTTCATACCATGCCCCTACATGTCTAGATCGTGCCATGGTCAACCAAATGGGCACTGGAACGACGCAAGACATCGATCAAAGCAAGACACTACACTTGCACAGCTGCTGGAAATTACAGCAACTTGCTGTGTCGATTAGGAGGCTTGTTTGAGTTCTTGGTTGGCTTTTAGCCTATGGCCTTGGATTGGACAGTGCCCCATTGAGTTAGGAAGGTCATGTTTTTGACCGTTCGTGATTCAGATCATTTTTGAGGTCGTTCGAGAATTTACGGTGCGATGTGCCAAATTGACTCTCGAAAGAGCGTTTCATGTTTTGGCCTCCATTTCACCTAGATTTCGACCCTCATAATTTTAGGAGCATAAATTCATAATTTTAAACGTATTTTAATCATGACGTCACGTTGGTTCAATGTTGGTTCGGGTTGGTTTAAAGTCATGATTAAATACGAGGTCGTTAGACGTAGTTGTCGCATTTTAGAAATTTAATTGCATAAATTTGCCTAAGAAAAATCCATTGCATATTTTCATGGCATTTTTAGGTTGCAGCGAGCCTGGGGACGATCCATTCCAGTTGGTAAAATTTCAGGATATTTTCATTATCGTCAGTTAATTATTTTACGTGCATGAAAACAGAAAAATGATTATTTTTTAGATTTATGCGATATGGCTTGTGGTTCATTCACTATGTGGGAGCATTATTATTATTTATACGGTCGCCAGTGACCGCTCAGTTCAGGTTGGTACCATCGGGTCTTCAGTGACCGCTCAGTTCAGGTTGGTACCATCGGGTCTTCAGTGACCGCCAGCTCAGTTCCAGGCTCCCCGGTAGTCAGTTACCGATCAGTTCAGCTTAGTGCAGTGGCCACAGGCGTAAAACATAATCTCAACAGAAAATTTTATCAGTTATTTCAGTGCAGGCTCCAAGGAGCAATTATTTTCACTGTGATTATCAGTTCAGCATGCACGTATTATAATTGCTCAGTACAGATTATTTTCAGCATGTCACATGGCATGATATTTTATCTCATGCATATTTTACTCCAGATTTTTACTCGTTACCTGCGATATATGCATGCTGAGTCTTTAGACTCACTAGACTTGATTGTTGTAGGTACTGATGAGGTCAGGGCCGAGGGCGGGGACCAGTGAGCTAGCTTGGGTCGGCAGTAGTGGCACCCGAGGACCTCAGTGCAGCAGTTGCTATTTTATTCCGCAAACTAATTTTTATCAGTCATCAAACATTTTTAAATTGTGGTTGTTGGAAAACAATTATTTTCTTCCGCTGCAACCTTTTTGAAACATTGAACTTGATTCACCAGTTGATTTTATGAATGAGGCCATTTAAGTTCTTTTAAAAAAAAAATTTTTAATTTTCCGCAAATTTTAAAGTAAGAAGTTTTAGGGCCTTTACAGCAACACACACATATGTGACTTGACTGGAATGCGTAAAAGGCATCGACAAGCTAGCTCATTTGTCATTTGTGATATGTTGGTATAGAGCTTTCAAGGACAACAGAAAACACATCAACCAAAGTATATTATGACAATGATGCGGAATAAGGGGGTTGACATTACCTATTACAAAGCCTTGAAAGACAAACAACTTGCCCATGATATCCTCGTATTTTCCATAGAAGAATTAATCTCAGCACTTACTCGTGGCCACGATCTATTGGCGACCATTCTATCTCTTTTCTCAAAAGTCATAGATATCATATCATTCATAAGAAGATGACACAGTTCTTCGTCTGTCATAGGCTCTTCCTCTACTGTGAACAATCTTAACTTATGTTCTGAAGTTTTTTCAAAAGCACAAGTCAAAGACGGATCACTCACAAGTTTTGTATTTGGATCCACCTCATCTATTGTCATAAATGGAATATCTTCATATCTTTTCCTTGATGTCTCGCATTGATCTGAGAGAACAATACATACAATTTTGTCATTTTTCATACTAACGAATAAAAATATATAAATATCGATAAGTTAAAAATCATATAAATAACTATAAAACTTACCAAATTTGGCACTCATTGTAGGCAATCTCCCAAACATATCCATCAAAATCGAGATATCCATTTGCATATTTTTCAATAGATTGACTTTCCCAACTTTGTCCTCCAAACTTGTCAAACGAAGGTCATACATATCTGCACCAGATGTATGATCTGTATGCACAGATGTATGTCTCATGTCAGTCAATGGCGGAGACGGTTGATTCATGTGTGAAGGACCCTCAGATGGCCGAGAAGATTTTCAGACTTTATCTCGAGATGATCTGGAGTATGTATACGTGAATGGTCGGGGAAACTGAAGATCCTCGGTCTATACACCCACTTCTTCCTCTGCGTCGCCCAATGGATCTTGACTGCACACTACTTTAATACCTTGGCTAATCAACTTCGTAATGCGATTGCTTATCACATTATTAGAATCAACAAAATCGCCAGTCATATAATATGCATACATCAGTTCCTCCGTGGTTGGAATGAGGATCCCAAAAATATCATATATTAATCATTAACATTAAACATGAAAATCATTTAACATTTACAAAAAAATGTATTAGATAATACAAAAAGTAAATAAAATGAATTTTTTTTTTGTATTTACCTTGATATGTACATTTTTAAATTCTTTGTTCACGTCATCCATGGAAGGGAAATGGTTCTTGCTCCATTTCTAGTCAACCAATGACACATCCGAGGTATCGGTACATTGGGACCTTCCCGACGTCTAACGAACACTCCAGCAATTTTTGGAAAATATTCATAAGCCAAAATCTAGCAAAAAATAAACACATTTATTAATATGATATAAAATAACAAGTATATTTCATATAATGAACAATATTTACTTATCTGTAAAGGATGAATAAATCCACTTATATGGAAGCTACCACATCCACTGAAATATGGATCATCCCCACGGCATGCTACCAATTTTTCATAGCTTCTAAACTTATTTTCAAGATCTTTTGTAAGTTCATAAGGAACTTCTTCAAAAGCTATTCTACCCCAGAGATAGTTAATAAAATTATCAACATTATTAACTAATCTAATCCATTCTTAATCGATTGTATCATTTTTATTTTTATTTTTGTCTACCTAATACACCAACAACAAACAAAAGACAAGCCAATTTCAACTTTTCAATGTCTATCTCTTCTCCTGATTCATTCTCGTACTCATCCATTCTATCTATAAAATCCCCCAAACATATATAGTCTCTTCCACCAAAATGCCTCCAACTAATTTCATCTTCATCAGGTATCAAAGGATAAACTTTTGAACAATTTAGTTTCGTTAACAAAAAATACTCTAATAATGAAAACCTTAAAGGTCATTTATGATATATCATCCAAAATTCGTTACATTCAATATCGTAAGTTTGTCTAGTCATAAAAAACCATAACGATTGATTGGAATTGTTATGATCTTTATCACATATAATTAAATTACCGAATTGAGTATACTGGACCAAATATTCTATTTCTTTATTATTCAAAAATGATACAATCTTCTTACAGATTTCTACGTATTTTGATCATAAAGTTAACTCACATTCAAAAAATTGATTCCTTTCAAGTTTAGTGGGGAAGTAAATCTCCAAAAAAAAAAAAACAAAAAACACAAATGTTAAATAGTGTCTGATCATTTAAAAAAATTGGGTCGAGTCTGGGTCGAACTATTTGTTTTTTGGGTCGAGGTGGGTCGAGGGGGTCGAGACTCGACCCCCTCGACCCAGCGGGAAGAGCTCGACCCACGAGCTCTTCGCACCACAATGGGTCGAGCTCCGAGCTCTTCACACGAGCTCTTATCGCACCACAGTGTGTCGAGCTCCGAGCTCTTCACCACGAGCTCTAAGAGCTCGACCCAGGAGTTCGATCCGAGCTAGCTCGACCCAGGCTTGGGTCGGGAATAACGTGATCCGAGTTCTTCACACCTAGATCTAATCTCTTGACCCAATAAAATTCAAAATAAAAAAAAATTGATTACTTACCAATACGTGATTCTCTCGTAGGATTTGTTGGAGAAGAATATCTTGTAGACTCATTGTTAGCCAAAAATCAAAACAATGGAGGTGAAGAGGTTTGAGAAAGAAGATGTTTTGTGTGAAGATTGGGAACAAATGTAGTGAAAAGTGGATTGGGTTGAGTTGGGTCGCGTGAGTTTTATTTTTAATTAAATTATAAATAAAAATAAATAATTAAATGCACTAATAAAAAAAATTAGTTTTAAACAATTTTTAAAAGAAAGATAAAAAAGTAAATTACTTTCAATCCCTTATATTTAATAAACATTTTGTAGTAGCCCGAATTCCAAATTGGGTAATTAACGGATTAATGGTGATTAAGAAGGTTTAATGTGTAATTTTGACCGAGTCATGATCGGACGGACCGAAGATGGTTCAGAAGCACCGAAGAGTTCGGAAGGTCCGAAGTGAGTTCGGTGGATCCGATCATTAGGTGTCAAGAGTTGATCGACACGTGGGAGTTCGGACGTTCCGAAGTGTAGGTTCGGTGGATCCGATCATGAGGTGTCAAGAGCAGCTGGACACGTGCATGTTCGGACGGTCCGAAGTGTATGATCGGAGGATCCGATCATGAGCTGTCAAGAGCCAATGGACACGTAGCGTTCGGACATTCCGAAGTGGTGTTCGGAGGATCCGAACATGGCCTATAAATAGTGCTCGGATTTCTCATTTGTGACTTGCCATTCCTTGAGTTAAGTCTCCTCTTTGAGAGTTTTGGAAGGATTCTAGGGCTAGTTGTTGTTCGAGCGATAGCCAAGAGCTGCCGGGATTGGTAGCATAGCAGCGCCGGAGTTTCGAGGCAATCGACATCAAAGGGCTGTCGACGGACGAAGGTAAACCCTAAACCTTTGGTAGTACTAGGGAGTACTGGTTTTGCTAGCCGAGCATGGTAGTATTGTTCATTGGGTATGCTTTTGATGCGTAGGCTTGTTCTAGACCTGATTAGCGGTGTTGCGTAAGGCTAGGCTTGCTGTGATAGAGGTACGAAAGTACTATCCGAGATATCCTGGTTGAGTATACATTCATATATGTGTTGCATGATTATGTGGTGCATTGATATATGTCATTTGATGCATGCTATTATGTCACGTTTATTACTGCACGTTGCATTTCATGTTGAGCCGTATTCTCCTTCGAGATAGCCTTTACTGTTGAGCTGTATCTCTTTCGAGATAAGCTATATCTTGGGGCCGCTCAGCCCTGTCTTGTGGACGCATGGACACCGAGAGTACACAGTGGCCGACGGGTCGGGAGGGCTTCGGTGGTCCGGGACATTTTAGGTCCACGTCTGTCTTGTAGTGGATGCAGTGACCCAGAGGTTGGACCGCGCGGCACTATCCACTTGGCGCCTCTAGACTGAGCATTGTTGAGATCCTTTTGTGACTCCTGTTTCTTGACTACCCCGGTATCATGATCATAGCATGTGCATTTCATATAGGTCTGTATACTCATACTTTTGTACTGGGCGTTCTTATCGCTCACGTCCTCGGTTTTGTTTATTCTTGGACACCCCATTTCCACGGGGCAGGCCTCAGGTTGGACAGCTCAGGAGGAGCAGGAGGAGGACGTGAGTATCTGGTTGGTTTAGTTTATCTGTATGGTTGTATTGGGTATTTTTATTTTGAGTTATTCTAGACTTCGATTGGGTTGTATAACCATTATTGTGTTGACTATTTCCGCTGTTTTCTCTGATTGTTATTAATTAGGTTAATTGCATGCTTAGTTTTTGATTAGTAGGTGATTCTGGAACGGGTCACTACATTTATGGTATCAGAGCATGCATACGATTTTGGGATATAGATTCTGTTTTGGGATTTCCGTTTACTAGTTCCCCATTCTATGTTGTAGCAATGGCTGACCACTTTGGTGATGAGAGTAGTCAGGGAAGTGTAGGTCGTTGGGGTGACCAGGACGAATTGTTAAGCGTCATAAGTTACCGCATGTTTCTCTAGATGTCATTCTTTCCGTTTCTACTCCGATGGGTCATTCGGTTTTAGCCAAGCGTCTAGTGATGGGTTGTCCCTTAGATTTGGAGGGTAATGATGTTGTTATTTTCGTTTTGTTCATTCTCTTGCCTTGATTTCGATTACAAAATCTTTTTAAGGGGGGGAGAATGTAGTAGCCCGAATTCCAAATTGGGTAATTAACGGATTAATGGTGATTAAGAAGGTTTAATGTGTAATTTTGACCGAGTCATGATCGGACGGACCGAAGATGGTTCAGAAGCACCGAAGAGTTCGGAAGGTCCGAAGTGAGTTCGGTGGATCCGATCATTAGGTGTCAAGAGTTGATCGACACGTGGGAGTTCGGACGTTCCGAAGTGTAGGTTCGGTGGATCCGATCATGAGGTGTCAAGAGGAGCTGGACACGTGCATGTTCGGACGGTCCGAAGTGTATGATCGGAGGATCCGATCATGAGCTGTCAAGAGCCAATGGACACGTAGCGTTCGGACGTTCCGAAGTGGTGTTCGGAGGATCCGAACATGGCCTATAAATAGTGCTCGGATTTCTCATTTGTGACTTGCCATTCCTTGAGTTAAGTCTCCTCTTTGAGAGTTTTGGAAGGATTCTAGGGCTAGTTGTTGTTCGAGCGATAGCCAAGAGCTGCCGGGATTGGTAGCATAGCAGCGCCGGAGTTTCGAGGCAATCGACATCAAAGGGCTGTCGACGGACGAAGGTAAACCCTAAACCTTTGGTAGTACTAGGGAGTACTGGTTTTGCTAGCCGAGCATGGTAGTATTGTTCATTGGGTATGCTTTTGATGCGTAGGCTTGTTCTAGACCTGATTAGCGGTGTTGCGTAAGGCTAGGCTTGCTGTGATAGAGGTACGAAAGTACTATCCGAGATATCCTGGTTGAGTATACATTCATATATGTGTTGCATGATTATGTGGTGCATTGATATATGTCATTTGATGCATGCTATTATGTCACGTTTATTACTGCACGTTGCATTTCATGTTGAGCCGTATTCTCCTTCGAGATAGCCTTTACTGTTGAGCTGTATCTCTTTCGAGATAAGCTATATCTTGGGGCCGCTCAGCCCTGTCTTGTGGACGCATGGACACCGAGAGTACACAGTGGCCGACGGGTCGGGAGGGCTTCGGTGGTCCGGGACATTTTAGGTCCACGTCTGTCTTGTAGTGGATGCAGTGACCCAGAGGTTGGACCGCGCGGCACTATCCACTTGGCGCCTCTAGACTGAGCATTGTTGAGATCCTTTTGTGACTCCTGTTTCTTGACTACCCCGGTATCATGATCATAGCATGTGCATTTCATATAGGTCTGTATACTCATACTTTTGTACTGGGCGTTCTTATCGCTCACGTCCTCGGTTTTGTTTATTCTTGGACACCCCATTTCCACGGGGCAGGCCTCAGGTTGGACAGCTCAGGAGGAGCAGGAGGAGGACGTGAGTATCTGGTTGGTTTAGTTTATCTGTATGGTTGTATTGGGTATTTTTATTTTGAGTTATTCTAGACTTCGATTGGGTTGTATAACCATTATTGTGTTGACTATTTCCGCTGTTTTCTCTGATTGTTATTAATTAGGTTAATTGCATGCTTAGTTTTTGATTAGTAGGTGATTCTGGAACGGGTCACTACACATTTCCATCGTTCCCATTTTCCTCGTTTCCCCCTCTATCTGATTCCTTCGACATACACTCGGGCCAATTAAAAAAATAGGAGTGAGACATAAAGTATTTAAAAAACAAGGACTATGACTTTTTTTTTAAGAAACAAGGAGTTGACTTTTGATTATTATATTAACTGTAATTAAACTTTTTAACTTAATTAATTCTTCTCTTTCTTATCAGTCGACAGACATTGGTCTACCAAAGTAGACCAAAGCAGGGTAGACCAAGCAATTTGGGTAGAGACCCAAATTGCTTGGTGTTTGGGTCGACCAAATGCCAAGACCAAAATTTTGGTCGACCCAACCTTTAGGTCAATCCAAAAGTAAAGCAACAAGGGTCGACTCAAAAACAACAATGTCTACTTTGTGTCGAGCCACCTAAATATGTGATTCATGCGTTAAAATATGTAATATTATATAACATACTTGTGAAATTGTGATTCATATATTAAAATATGTAACATAGTTGAGAAATTGTGATTCATATATTAAAACAATATGTAGCATAGTTGGTTGTGAAATTGTGATTCATACATGTAACATAGTTGTGAAACTGTGATTCATATGTTAAAACATGCAACATAGTTATGAAATTGTGATTCATATATTAAAACATATAACATAATTGTGAAATTTGTAAAATTATGATTCCTATGTTAAAACATATAATATAATTGTGATTCATATGTTAAAACATATAACATAATTGTGAAATTATGATTCATATGTTAAAACATATAACATAATTGTGAAATTGTGCCTTATATGTCAAAACACATGTAACATAGTTGTGAAATTATGATTCATATGTTAAAACATATAACATAATTGTGAACTTTGTGAATTATGATTCATATGTTAAACCATATAACATAATTGTGAAAATTGTGATTCATATGTTAAAGCATATAACATAATTGTGAAATTGTGGCTCATTTGTCAAAACACATGTAATATAGTTGTGAAATTGTGACTCATATGTCATAACATGTAACATAATCATGTAACATTATAGAACATAATTATGTGATTCATATGTTAAAAACATGCAACATTGGTCAAAATTGTGTAATTATATGTGAAAATTAAGTAATTATCGGTTATATTTATCAAATCTATGGGTTCAAATGTTATAAAAAAGGTCGACCCAAAAGCAAACTTGGTCGAGCCAGAGATCAACAGGGCCGACCCAAAGATCAACATTGATCCACAAGGTCGACCCAGAAGCAACATGGTCGACCTAAAAATCACCATGGCCGACCCAAAAACTGACCAGAAACAAAATTACATCATAAATACTTAAATTGAAATTAAAAAGATCAATGTCCAATAATTAAAAGATCAATGATTATCAAACATATTATAAGCTACAATATATCTGAATTCAGATACAAAAACAAGCACTATGTCGACCTAAGCTCGGTCGAGTCTACCCAACATTTTATTTGGATCGACTAAGTAAAAACTTTGGTCCACCCAAGTAAAGTCGACCAAGCTTTGGTCTACCCAAAATTGGATAGACCAAAGTTTGGTCGACCCAAATTGGATCGACCAAACTTTGGTCTACCCAACACATTGGGTAGACCATTGTGTTGGGTAGACCAAGCAATGGTCTACCCAATGTGTTGGGTAAACCAAACCAAAGCAAAATTTGGTCGACCGAAGCAAAATTTTGCTTGGGTCGACCAAATTTTGTTGGTTCGCTTTGGTCGACCTAACATTTTTCTTGCGTCGACCAAACTTTGTTGGGTCGACCAAGACCAAAGTTTGGTCGACGCAAGCAAAATGTTGTGTAGACCAAAATTCATATTGTACCGTAGACCCTAATTTTCAGTTATTTATACGTATCTGAAGCAATTCATACATCCATATTACTAGTGTCAATTTCAAAAATAACACAAAAATTTGCAAGCGCTAATTTGGTCGACCCAAGCGCTTGGTCGACCTTTTATTCTTCAAGCGAGTCGAAGAAACAAAAACAATAAATCAAAATAAATGTAAATATTATCAGATTTGTGTCAGTCATTTTTTCGATTGAGTTTGGTTAGATTGAAGAAGTGTTGCGTCGATTGAGTCAAGAGGAAAATGAGATCTCTGTGTCGGGGAATTAGGTTTAGGGGAAATGAATCAAGTGAAGGGAAGGGTTAATCAATTTTAAACGTATTAATACTTAAAAATATAAGGATATTTATGTAAATTGACATGTGGATCTTTTTTTTAAATAAATCTGAAAGGACTCCATTTTCCTTAAATTTCCCCATACACTCCATTTTAAGTCTCTAACCTCTCCTCTCTCGTATTAGAAGCTCAAACGATGAAGAAGTCTCCTCAACCCAAAAATGCGTAGAAAAATCCTAGAGTTGATAACCAGAAGAATTTGAGAGAAGCTCCTCAAGATCCGAAATCGAAAATGCTTCACATGATAATGTTCTTGTGAATTTGTACCCATTTGAGGAATTTTTTCAATTCTTATTTGTTATTTTTGCGTGTTATTTCATATGCTAACCCTGAAATCCCCAAATTCTAGGGTTTTGTTCTTGTTGATCTCGTAATATGCTTTTTACAGATTTTTGTGATATTGAAATGATTATTTCTTCTTGTCGATGAAGTTCAGAAATTAGGCTGTAGTTATCTATTTTCACTCGATTATCCTCAATTTGTAGGTTATTTATGTTGATATGAGAATTCGAAATGCTTTTATTTATTTTTTGTAATTGGATGAGTATGTGAAGTGCCTGCGATATTGAAATGAATATTTATGTTGATATAAGAATTAGAATGCTTTCTTGCTATGAGAATTTGAATGTCAAAGTACCGAAAATAGAAATTATTTTACGGTTGTTGATGAAAATGTGATGATGATGGTACATTCTTTTTTGGTTTACTTATTTATGTTGTAGTACAAAAAAAAAAAAATAATTATTTATTTAATATTTTAAGTAATGTATGTTATGTGTTAAATTGTTTTTAATGTATGTATATTTATTTTATTTTGTAATTTAAAATGTTTTGATGAGTTTTAATTTTCAGACTAATGTTCGATATCGAACCGGGAAAGAGACATGAGACGAATAAGATGTTAAAAAAAATTAAGTTATATTTTATTTTAAGTCAATAAATTTATTATTTTAAAATATTTGTAAATTTTATCACTTAAAGGCTGAAATTAAATTTTCGGGTGAAAAGAGATGTTAAACATTTATTTAACAAAATTCTAAAATAAGAAATTTAAATACGTTCACTCGAAATAAAATATTTTAGTAATTATTTTTATTACATAATTAATCTAACTAGGTAGTTTTTAATTATCGGTAAAATTTTAAAATTGTAGGACTCTTAATTTAAAATTGAAAGGCCCAATTAGTAATTTAACTAGTGATGATTTAATAGTAATTTAAATTGAGATATAATCAACCTAATTATATAGTCATTACTGAAATATCCACTAATCGTTTTGCTTAAAAAATATTAGAATTTTTTTTAAAACCTAACTATTACATTGGCCAAACACTCGTACAAATATATAAAATATTTTGACACCACTTTTTAAAAAAAAAAACCAACTAATATTTGAAAATCAAAGAAAGTATCTCAAAGACTAAAATCATCAAATGTTTTATCAAACCTAAAAAGCGATAATTTGAAAAGTATAGTACATGCTATCACATCTCAAAAACCTCTATCAAACATAAATAAATTGTCGTAAAAATATATTTACCAAAAATCATAATCATAAACTAGTGCGGAAAATTAGCGTCGGTCCTCAGGTTATGTGTACTTTCAATCCAGAAAAGTCAACCATCAAAACCTCCATTAACTTTATTATAATAATCACCTCCATCAATCACACCTTGTGAGTCTAAAGACTCAATCCACCATAATCTTGATAACAACATAATATGTATACATATAACAGACAACTGTGAAAAATACTTGTACCTAAAATATTGTTTTCATGAAAACGCATAAACTTTAAACATGAACATTTTCGTAAACATTTTCATGATGCATAAACTTTAAACATAAACATTTTTATAAACATTTTCATATCATAAACATATTCATATGAATATGCATAGCTTTAACATCAACATTTTCCTTTTTATCATTTCATATAATATATCCTTTCATCATTTTATCATAAACATTTTCCTTTTTCAGCATAAACATATACTTTTCTTTTTATTGAATTTGGATCATTAATCTGACTTTCGTATCATCATAAGGTCGATGGATCCACATATGATGTAACCACAGTACTGGGCGACGGGGACATCAGCGGCACTCTCACCTGTCAACTGAGCCTTGGCCTATCCTCATCATATGAAAATACGATCGTCGGGCTCCTTCTGGGGCCTTTCTTCATAAATGGGCTCCCTTTGGGGCCTCCTCCCGTAAATGGGCTCCCTCCGGGGCTTTTTCTCTCCCGATATCCCCAATCATATCATCATAATAGTCACAATTACTTCATCTCCTCCAATGTTTCACACTTTTATCACTTAATATAAGCATTGCATTTAATATAATTTTCTTTTAAAAACAAGCATGCAACATATCTTTTAACATTATCGTTTCCTCGTAAAAATCCATAAATATTTTAAAATAAACCCTTTAACATATAAAAATCCATAAAAATTTAAAATAAACATTTTAACATACTAAATCATTAACATTTAAAATAACATTTTGACATAATAAATCATAAACATTTAAAATAACATTTTGACATATTAAAATTCATAAACATTTTAAAATAAACATTTTAACATATTAAATCATATAAACATTTAAAATAATCATATTAGCATGTAAAACAACATTCAGGACATTGACATGACGTTTACTAATTTTCAGGTGTAAAATTATCATTTTACCACTATACGTAAAATTTCATGTTTTTGACTTTTTCTTAATTCCATTGACTCTAACATGTCCCAAATAATTATTTAAGCATACATAAATTTTCTCATATTTTTGTTTAAGTTTAAATCTAGGCGTTTCAATTAATTCTTTAATTAATATTTCGTGAGGCGATTAAATCCCGAATAAATCCAAAACTCATTATTTTGATCCCAAAATTTTAAAAATAACATTTTTATTACCTAAACTACTCTTGTGAGCCATGAACCAAACCCGTGGACCCATGGTTCCAATTTTAATCTTTAAAATCTCGTTTTTGGCCCATTACCGAACCACCCGAGCCATTTCCCAAAATACTCGAGCTATGGTCGAGCCACCTCGAGCCAAACCCGAGCCAACCCACCTAGGCACCCTTTTGACCAAGCCAAGCCCAAGTAACCTAGCCCTAGCTCGCTCAAAATTGCCTGGAACCGAGACCATGTACTGCATGTGTGTGTGCGTGAGTTTCACTTGAGTATAATAGGACTCCTACCTAGTCTAGGACTCTTTTAGCCCTTAACCAATTTACCCCTAATGACCCTAACCATCCTTAGACCACACCCAGATCAAGCCCAGGCCAGCCCAAGCCCTAGAACCCACGTAGCGAGCCACTAGTTCAGGAACCAGAAGCTGCGCTTCTCCCTTGCTCTCTCACGATTTCCATCTTCTCTCGAGCCAACAGCCAACCAAGCTGCACCAGCCCATGCCCAGACCCTTTTAGGAACCCTCCTGGACCCTTAGAACCTAAGGACTCGACCCCAGCACCTAAAACCGAAGCCACACATAAGCTGCAGAAGCACACCTGAGAAGACCCACTTGCCAAGGACTCATGTTTTCTAGCTTAGCCACCTACCCCACGAGCCAGCCCTTGAATCAGCCCCTCAAGTACCTTCCTAGGACCCTAAACACTTGACCCAGCCCATCCAAAGCCCTCTGGCCGAGCCCCTTAACCATATGCGCGAGCTGAACACCTGCGCCCCTTCCTTGGCTTGCTCTCGGTTGGAGTTCTAGCTTGCTAGGACTCCTCGCCAGCCTCTTGTCTCGAATCCTAGCATGGCTAGGACCCTTCCCTTGACCCATACTTGACCCTAGCCTAGCCCTGGTCTAGCCAAGGCCAAGCCATGCATCAAGTTCCCTTCACCCGTGCTGTAACGTACCGAACTTTTTACTACTTGAAATTTGCGGAAAAATTTAAAATTTTCTTAAACAATTCGTGAACCTTCAAATTTGATACAATAAACTGTACGTCTCAAAAGTTGTTGCAACAAAAGACTAAAAATTAAGTTTGACAAAAGTATTTGAACATTTTCATAAAAGCTTAAACTTGGCAGTCCTCGGGTTTAGCCTTTTACTCAGTCCAAGCCTGCTCATTGGTCCCCATCCCTTGTATCCTTGAAAATATCTTCACCTGCATCGATCAAGTCTAGTGAGTCTAAAGACTCAACACGTACAAACTGGTAGTAGCGAATAATACGCAATAAAACCACATGCGACTTTAAAATAGAGCATACATACTTGAAACTTGAACTTGCACTAAACTTGAACATACATACATAACATAGACGTGCCATAACGTGAAAACTTTTCTTAGCATGCTTGCATACTTGTACATACTTGAACATACATTAACTTCGTAATTTTGCGTAGAGGCATTTTCAAAGCAAGTGACCCATAACATAGAACGCCTGATCAGACTAAATCACAGTACTAGGCTGACATGGAAGAATCCATTGCCACATACATGAGATCCCCTTTTATGCTTTAACGGGTGGATTGGTCCCCGTTCATGCTTTAACGCTTTCCAATCCTGATCTAAACCCGTTCATGATTTAACGGGGTGGATTGGTCCCTGATCATGCTTTACCGCTTTCCAATCCCATACATAATTTGGTCACAAGACATTTAGCATAACTCAAAAACTTGAAATATTTTCTTTGCACGTCGAACATACTTACATTGAGGGATTCGTCTGATCTCGCTTGGGGCCGCTGCTACGACATACTAACATGAAATCAACACTTAACTTGCATAACTTAGACGTAGGTATTCGTACTCCCCCGAATCAAGTATATAGCTTAAGACATTCTAAAATACTCGGGACTTGACCTCATTCAATCGATGTACTAAACCATGAAATGAAATTCAAAAGCAAAATAGCTGTATTGTTTAGGTGACCCGCTTTGCGATTCAGTTGAACTCTTGGGACTATATCCAATTCCATACCGTTTAGCCTTTTTCTTGTTTTCCAACATTCGAACAATATGTTTACTTGGTTCTGAGAATTCATTTACCACAGTTGATTTTAAAAAGTTAATATACTTCCATTTGTGCTCATTCAACTTCGGCATTGTTTCACTTGCAGAGGTTTCATCACTGCTATTGAAGCCAAAACCACTTTTGTCAGTAACTGATTTTTGTAAACCATGCATTTCAGTCAGCGTGACTGATTACTTGTTCCATGATTTAATCAGATCAGTTTGTTTTGAAATTTAATTTTTCAACTGCTAAATGAATGATTAGTTCTCAATCATTGCATTTTTCTGCTTTACAATCTACCTTCTTAGACTCATCAATTCAACTGACTCATCAGTTTCAGTTTTGTTTTCTTTGGGTTCAGTTTGCTCAGCTTTATCCTTTTTGAATGAAAGAGCAAGTTTGTGTTACTCATTGAACATGTCTTGCAGTGTAGAAATAAGTTCTTCTCGTGTGTAATCAGTTGAACTGAAATCAACATGTTCGCTGGTTAATTCCAGTTCTGTTTGCTGGAAAACTCATAACTGATCAGTTCCCAACTGATCAGTCAGTTAGATTTCTGCTTCAACTGATGACGTGTATAATATTTAGCTGGTACGCATTAATCTTCAGCTAGAGACAACTATCAGTTGTAATTATTTGAGGCTCGTTGCCTTTGATCAATTATTCAAATACATTTCGAAGCTTAGTTTGCCAAATCACTGAAATTTAGTTTCCAACATCAACGATCCCAGGGAGCAGAATCATATGGATCAGTGGCTCAGACTGATAGACGATCATCTGCTGTTCACTTGTTCTAGCCATCATCTACCCAGTCACATCCGAGGCCAGGAGAAAGTCAGAAGGTTAGCCAGCCTCCGAGACACCAGGCCAGAGTGTTTGCATTGACCGAGGAACAGGCCCAGGAAGCACCTGATGATTTGGTTGCAGGTAAATGTTCTCTTTGTGGTTATCCTGCTTATGTATTGATAGATACGGGTGCATCCCATACTTTTATCTCTGAGAGATTTGCATTGATGCATGCTTTGCCTGTTGAGTCTTTATCTGCTGTAGTATTTGTCTCTTCACCTTTGGGGAGAGGTCTTATATCAGTAAATTCTATTAGACATTGTATGTTGCAGTATGATGGTAATGAGATAGAGTTAGATTGTATTGTACTCGGTTTGTCTGATTTTGACTGCATTATTGGTATTGATATGATTACCAAGTACAGAGCTACCGTAGATTGTTTCCAGAAAATTGTAAGGTTCATACCTGATATGGCTGATGAATGGAAATTTTACGGTAAGGGTTCCAGAGCTCGAATTCCTTTAGTGTCTTCTTTGTCTATGACTCGATTATTACAGAAAGGAGCAAAGGTATTCCTTGTGTATTCAGTAGATGTACTGAAGTCGAGCCCTTCAGTCCCAGATTTGCCAGTGGTATGTGAGTTTTCCGACGTCTTTCCAGATGAGATTCCGGGTTTGGCTTTAGTCCGAGAAATAGACTTCAGCATTGAGCTGATACCAGGTACATTATCTATTTCAAAAACGTCATACAGAATGGCACCGATTGAACTGAAAGATTTGAAATATCAGCTAGAGGATTTGCTAGCCAAGGGTTACATCAGACCGAGTGTTTTTCCTTGGGGCGCTCCAGTACTGTTTGTCAGAAAGAAAGATGGTTCAATGAAACTCTGCATTGACTATCGGCAATTGAATAAAGCTAAGATAAAGAATAAATATCCTTTGCCTCGTGTTGATGATCTATTTGATCAGTTGCAGGGTTCTTCTGTTTATTCCAAGATCGATCTGAGATCTAGATATCATCAGTTGCTGATAAGTGCAATTTATTGTACTTTTATTACTTGTTTTTAACTTGGAATTTTGTGATTCTTGAGCAGGTTTTATTTGATATGTTGTTGTTTTTGTTATTGTAGTTTGGAAGAGTAGAAATGAGAGTTTGGAGTGATATAGTGATGAATTAGAAGGTGCAAAGGACAACGATACACGAAGCAACACCGCACCCGCGGTGTTCACAAGAGCGCACCCGCGCTGTTCTCCGAGGCATGACCG
The DNA here is from genome assembly GCF_022965805.1 of Primulina eburnea. Taxonomy (NCBI): domain Eukaryota; kingdom Viridiplantae; phylum Streptophyta; class Magnoliopsida; order Lamiales; family Gesneriaceae; genus Primulina; species Primulina eburnea. The sequence goes on from NC_133107.1 coordinate 18,665,263, forward strand.
CCCCCGCGGTCATGCTAGCACCGCACCCGCGGTCTCACCAGAAGAGCAGGAGGAGTTTTAGTCGAAATGGCACCGCACCCGCGGTCCTTATACCACCGCACCCGCGGTCATGCACAAACACCATTCCGGAAATTGTGAAACTTTGTGGACTTTGAAGAAAAGCAGGGGAAAATGGTGTGCTACGTGGGATATCTTGTCTAGACTATAAAAGGGTCTCTTTTTCATCATCTAGGGGAGAGGAGAGAAGCTAGGAAAAGGGTGGAGGCTACAAAGAAAAGAGTTGAAGATCAAAATCATCATCTTCAACAAGTTCTTGCACATCTTTGGACAAAAACTTCATACACTCAAAAACTCTTGTTCTAAGTTCTTTCTTTCTTTATTTTTACTTTTAGTTGATATGTCTTGTTTAAGATTCATGTATTGTTGTGTTATTTTTATTATTATGAACTAAATTTTAATTCTAGAGGGATGATGGAACAAAACTAGAAACCATGTGTTGAGATTCATGATTTATGCTATATAAGTTGTCTTTATTGTTCATTTGTGTTTTTCCAATCTTAATGCTTTCATTTTATTGGCCATATCTTGAATGATTTGTATGTTATAAATTATCACTTGGAAAAGGAAATTTATAATCAAGAAAGGGAAAAATACATCGGTAGTATTTATATAGTTCGGGAGGACATATCTTGCTATTGAAGCTATAAAAAGAATTTAGTGCTTATTGTGTTATTTAATTCTAGATTGTTGACAGGGATGTTACAATCTTTTGTTAGATAATTAGTATCTATTTAGCACTCGGGAGAGGGATTAGATAATTATAGAATTCTTGGTTAATGAATAAGAAGGACAATTATAATATAGCTACACAAAATAGTACATGGTGGATAGTTGCGTGAAGTCGGACCTCTAGATCTTTTATTCCATTGTTCAAATTTGTTTGTTGCTACAATTAAATTTATTTTCAATTATAGTCATTGGTATAATCAACTCTGTTAAGTGAATATACTAAATAAAATCGAGACTATTTTAATTACAAGCATTAATATAAATTTAGAAATACATTCCTCGTGGGATCGACACTTGTACTCGAAATTACATTTTACTATAACTTGACGTCGTGCACTTGCGAGCATTAAAAAAAACACGCAACAAGTTTTTGGCGCCGTTGCCGGGGAGTGTAAAATTTGAATTTATATTAGTATTGTTACCAATTAGTCTAGATTTTAATTTAGAGCTATTTTTATTATACTACATTAAACACTGATTTGTTTATTGTCTTTGTTTGACAGTGCATGCGAAGATCGCAAAATCTTGACTTGCTTATCTTTGATCCTGAGATCGAAAGGGCCGCAAGAAGGTTAAGAAAGGCAAGAAGAGAAGAGATTCTAGCAATGGCTGAAAACAGAGACAATGAAAATCCACCCCCTGCAATACCCATCCTAGATCATTTTAGGCCGGTACTGAATGCTCATTATTCGGGCATAGCACGAGGAACAATTAATGCAAACAACTTTGAGCTCAAGCCTGCATTGATAAACATGGTTCAACAGAATCAGTTTGGGGGAGCCGCTACTGCAGATCCTCATTTACATCTCAGAACATTCCTTGAAATTACTGACACGGTAAAAATAAATGGTGTTTCTGATGATATAATTCGATTGCGTCTGTTTCCTTTTTCTCTTAGGGACCAAGCAAGAGGATGGCTCCAATCGCTTCTTTTGGGGAGTATCACTACCTGGCAGGATTTAGCAACTAAGTTTCTTGCAAAATATTTCCCACCTGCAAAGTCTGCACAGTTGAAAATCGAGATAAGTACTTTTAGGCAGACTGATTTTGAGCAACTATATGAGGCATGGGAACGGTATAAGGAGTTGCTGAGAAGGTGTCCAAACCATGGTTTTGAAGATTGGGTACAGATTGAATTATTTTACAATGGTTTGAATGGACAAACAAGAGGCACTGTTGATGCAGCAGCTGGTGGCACAATATTTGCCAAATCACCCGATCAAGCATATGATTTGCTTGAACAGATGACCATTAACAGTTATCAGTGGCCGACTGAAAGATCAGGAGTGAAGAAGCAAGCTGGGATTTATGCCATAGATCCTATTACATCACTCACAGCTCAAATTTCAGCTTTAACAACTCAAATTGCAGCAATGAACAAGGCTAGTACATCAGAGGTTGAAAATGCATCTGTTGTTACTGAAGAACCACATATTCCAGATGAGGCACATTATATCAACAATAGGAATTTTGGTGGTTATGGAGGATATCGAAGTAACCCTCCACCTAACACTTATCATCCGGGTTTGAGAAATCACGAGAATTTTTCATATGCTAATAATAAGAATGTGGTGAATCCTCCACCGGGGTTCAATGCATCAAAGGGGGAAGGAAAACCTTCACTTGAGGATTTAGTTGGGACATTTGTTGTAGAATCGAGTAAAAGAATGGCTAGGACTGAATCTCATCTTGATGGCATGGAAACTCACATGGGAAATATGGGAGCCACAATGAAGTCATTGGAGACACAGATTGGTCAATTGGCTAATGCATTGAAAGATCAAAATAAAGGTCAGTTCCCAAGTAACACTGAAGTGAATCCAAAGGAGCAATGCAAAGCTGTGACTTTGAGAAGTGGAAAAGAACTTGAGGGTAAAAATTCCAATGAAAAGGATGAAAAAGAGGTGACTGTTGAAGAAGTTGAAATTGAGGGATCCAAAGTTGAAGTTGAAAAACCTCCGGTATTTCAGCCAATACTTCCATATCCACAGAGGTTTAAAAAGAAGAAATTGGATGAGCAATTTGCCAAATTTTTGGAGATCTTCAAGAAGATTCATATCAACATCCCATTTGCCGATGCTTTAGAGCAAATGCCAAACTATGCAAAGTTCATCAAAGATGTGATGTCTGGCGAGGTGAAGCCTAGCACTATTACCTTGCAGCTGGCGAACAGATCACTTACATATCCACGGGGTATAGTGGAAGATGTTCTGGTAAAGGTAGACAAATTTATATTTCCTGCTGATTTTGTCATTCTAGATATGGAAGAAGATCAGGACACTCCACTTATCTTTGGAAGGCCATTCTTGGCCACCGGAAAAGCTTTTGATTGATTTGCACAAGGGTGAGCTTACATTGAGAGTATGTGGAGAAGAAGTCATGTTCAACATCTACAACACAATCAAAGAACCAAATGAGGTAAGTACTTGTAATAGTATTGATGTAATTGATTCATGTGTACCTCATGTTGGTGCAGGTAGATTGACGAAAGATTCCTTGGAGAGATGCTTGTTGGAATCCGCGTCTATACTGGATAAAGATGATTGGGACGTGCAAGAGGAGTTACTTGTTCTCGATACATTGCCTAAAGAAAAGATTGATGTGCATAATGTAGAACTACTTGAAGATGCAAGTATAGAGGTACCAAAAGTATCCCCTGAATTGAAGGAACTTCCAAGTCACCTCTGTTATGCATTTTTAGGTGAAAATTCAACATATCCAGTAATCATCTCTTCTTTTCTTACTTGTACTGAAAAAGAAAAATTGTTGAGGGTGTTGAGAGAATTTAAATCTGCTCTGGGATGGACAATTGCTGTTATAAGGGGAATTAGCCCTACTGTTTGTATGCATAAAATTTTGATGCAGGAGTCATATTCACCTTATGTTGATCATCAGAGAAGGCTTAATCCTGCAATGAAAGAGGTTGTGAGGGCTGAGGTATTAAAATTGTTAAATGCTGGTGTTATTTATGTTATATCTGATAGCTCATGGGTTTCACCAGTACAAGTAGTGCCTAAGAAGGGAGGAATAACTGTAGTGAAAAATGAGAACAATGAATTGATTTCAACTCGTCCAGTGACTGGTTGGCGAGTATGCATAGACTACAGGAAATTGAATGATGCTACTAGGAAAGATCACTTCCCACTTCCATTTATTGACCAGATGCTTGATAGAGTTGGTGGTTATCATTATTATTGCTTTCTAGATGGCTATTCAGGTTACAATCAGATTGTCATAGCACCGTAGGATCAGGAGAAGACTACCTTCACTTGCCCTTACGGTACATTTGCTTTCAGGAGAATGCCATTTGGACTATGCAATGCACCTGCTACTTTTCAGATGTGTATGATGGCCATATTTTCTGACATGGTTGAGGAAATAATGGAGGTTTTTATGGATGACATTTCTGTATTTGGTACATCTTTTGATCATTGTTTGCAAAATTTAATGCTTGTTTTGCAGAGATGTCAGGCTAAGAATCTAGTTCTGAATTGGGAAAAATGTCACTTCATGGTTCCAGAAGGTATTGTGCTTGGCCACAAAATTTCAGCTAAAGGAATAGAAGTTGACAGGGCCAAAGTTGTGGCAATTGAAAATCTTCCACCGCCGAAGAATGTGAAAGGAATAAGAAGCTTCTTGGGACATGCCGGGTTTTATCGTCGTTATATTAAAGATTTCTCTAAAATTACTAGACCTTTATGTAATTTATTAGATAAAGATTCTACATTTATTTTTGACGATGACTGTTTGCAGGCATTTAACAAAATCAAGGCAGCACTGATTTCAGCACCCATCATGATAGTACCTGATTGGAAGGAGCCCTTTGAGCTCATGTGCGATGCTAGCGACTATGCTGTGGGAGCAGCATTGGGACAAAGGCGAGACAAGATGTTTAAAGCCATCTACTATGCAAGTCGTACACTCAATGCAGCCCAACAAAATTACACAACTACTGAAAAAGAGATGCTAGCAGTGGTGTTTGCATTCGACAAATTCAGAACATATCTCATTGGCACCAAGGTAACCGTTTTTACTGACCATGCCGCTCTTCGTTACCTGTTTGCCAAAAAGGATGCAAAGCCCAGGTTGATACGATGGATACTCTTACTTCAAGAATTGGACTTTGAGGTCAAAGACAAGAAAGGTTGTGAAAACCAGGTGGCTGATCACCTGTCACGACTAGAGTTGGAAGAAAGAACTGAAGGTGGAGCTATCAACGAGTCGTTCCCAGATGAGCAAATTTTCAAGGTAAGTGTTACATATCCGTGGTTTGCAGATATAGCTAATTTAATTGGAGTGTTACTTTGTGTGCTTTGTTTTAATTTAATTGGAGTGTTTATTTGTTTAGTTGATTTTGTGTGTTTATTTATTTAGTGTATTTTTGTGTGTTTAATTTTTTGGTTTATTTTGTGTGTTTGTAGTATTTTTGTCATGAAATTTTTAATGAATTGGCCAATGATGAAAATATTTTTAGTATGGAAAAGAAAGGTCATGCATCAAATTCATGTTAATTGATCACTTTGAAAAATTTAGAGAATAGTCATGAGATTTGGTGAGTTTGAGACTTACAATTTCTATAAAACTTTGTGATTTTTATTGGATATTGAAATAAAATTTTTGCAAACACATAGATGATTGAGGCAATCTTTGATTTTATTTGGGCCATTTATTTTGTTCATAAACATTCATTTGATGCCCTTTTGAGCCTATACAAAGAAAGAGTTGTGTTTTTGAAATTCCTTGGAAGCCAAGCACATTTCTTTTTGAATATATATATATTTGGTTGATGCATTGAGCCACCATTTTCACGATGATTAGATTCTACTCTTTGATGGTAAATTGAGATTTTGTCTAGAACTATCCAAACATCACTTGAGGCGAAATACGGACAAATTATGATTTAGGAATGATTTAGGTGATTTTTGGATCGATTGAGCCTTTCAAGCTACCAAATAAATTAATTTATCATTTGTCACCTCTTTGAGCTTATATGAATTTGAATGGCACACGTAAATATGTGTAAAAGACCCCCATTCAAATTTTAAATTTTTTTTTTCAAGTATCCCACAATTACCAACCTTTTGAATATCTTATACAATTAATTCCTACCTTCTCAAGGGAGTAAGAATTCGAAAGATTAAAGAAAGTTATTTTCTCCTACAAAAGTACATTGTTGAAGTTGGAGAAAAAGGGGAGAAAAAAAAATGAGATGAAATGAATAAAAAAAAAATAAAAAATTTGGAGATCAAAATAAATAGTGGAGTTAGAAAAAGAGATGAAATTCAATTTACTCCCTTATTTGAACTCCTAATCTTTATTTGTAGCCATGAACCAAGGCCTAACATTACAACCATTTAAAATCCTATTAACCTAGTCATAGTTGTCCAATATACTAGTGGAGAGTGATTGGGAGGATCTAGCCTATGGACAATCGATAAACACTGTCATTGAATAAGAATCTTGATCAATTTTACACACACCTCATTGCATCAAATATTTATTGGGTATCCATTTCTTGAGTGAATATTGCTTTGAACCCAATTTTTACCGAAAAAGACCTTGTGATATGTGTTTGTAAAAATTTGAAATCAATTGATAATGATTTGAAACATGGTTGAAGATATTTGAAGTTAGAGAATGAACCCATCACATGATTTTATCCGGATGAACAAGTAGTTTAATTGATTTGAATTGTAAATGCATGATGGATTTTGAATTTATATTGAGGCCAAGTTCTTTAAAATATTTCATGACTTGTTTGTTTGTTTGTTTGTTTTTGTTGTTTTGTTTTGCTCGGGACTAGCAAAATCTTAACTTTGGGGGAGTTTGATAAGTGCAATTTATTGTACTTTTATTACTTGTTTTTAACTTGGAATTTTGTGATTCTTGAGCAGGTTTTATTTGATATGTTGTTGTTTTTGTTATTGTAGTTTGGAAGAGTAGAAATGAGAGTTTGGAGTGATATAGTGATGAATTAGAAGGTGCAAAGGACAACGATACACGAAGCAACACCACACCCGCGGTGTTCACAAGAGCGCACCCGCGCTGTTCTCCGAGGCGGTCATGCTAGCACCGCACCCGCGGTCTCACCAGAAGAGCAGGAGGAGTTTTAGTCGAAATGGCACCGCACCCGCGGTCCTTATACCACCGCACCCGCGGTCATGCACAAATACCATTCCGGAAATTGTGAAACTTTGTGGACTTTGAAGAAAAGAAGGGGAAAATGGTGTGCTACGTGGGATATCTTGTCTAGACTATAAAAGGGTATCTTTTTCATCATCTAGGGGAGAGGAGAGAAGCTAGGAAAAGGGTGGACGCTACAAAGAAAAGAGTTGAAGATCAAAATCATCATCTTCAACAAGTTCTTGCACATCTTTGGACAAAAACTTCATACACTCAAAAACTCTTGTTCTAAGTTCTTTCTTTCTTTATTTTTACTTTTAGTTGATATGTCTTGTTTAAGATTCATGTATTGTTGTGTTATTTTTATTATTATGAACTAAATTTTAATTCTAGAGGGATGATAGAACAAAACTAGAAACCATGTGTTGAGATTCATGATTTATGCTATATAAGTTGTCTTTATTGTTCATTTGTGTTTTTCCAATCTTAATGCTTTCATTTTATTGGCCATATCTTGAATGATTTGTATGTTATAAATTATCACTTGGAAAAGGAAATTTATAATCAAGAAAGGGAAAAATACATCGGTAGTATTTATATAGTTCGGGAGGACATATCTTGCTATTGAAGCTATAAAAAGAATTTAGTGCTTATTGTGTTATTTAATTCTAGATTGTGGACAGGGATGTTACAATCTTTTGTTAGATAATTAGTATCTATTTAGCACTCGGGAGAGGGAGTAGATAATTATAGAATTCTTGGTTAATGAATAAGAAGGACAATTTTAATATAGCTACACAAAATAGTACATGGTGGATAGTTGCGTGAAGTCGGACCTCTAGATCTTTTATTCCATTGTTCAAATTTGTTTGTTGCTACAATTAAATTTATTTTCAATTATAGTCATTGGTATAATCAACTCTGTTAAGTGAATATACTAAATAAAATCGAGACTATTTTAATTACAAGCATTAATATAAATTTAGAAATACATTCCTCGTGGGATCGACACTTGTACTCGAAATTACATTTTACTATAACTTGACGTCGTGCACTTGCGAGCATTAAAGAAAACACGCAACAGTTGCGACTCAGAGATTCTGATATATTGAAGACAGCTTTCAGAAACAAGTATGGTCACTATGAGTTTATAGTCATTCCGTTTGGTTTAACGAATGCTCTAGCTGTATTTATGGGTTTGATGAACCGTATATTTCAGAAATATCTTGATGACTTTGTGATTATCTTTATTGATGATATTCTGATTTATTCGAAGAATATGATTGATCATGCTGAGCATCTGAGAATTGTAATGAAAACTCTGAGGGCTGAGAAACTGTATGCAAAATTATGGAAATGTGAATTTTGGCTGAGACAGGTTGTATTTTTGGGGCACATCATATCTGGCGATGGTATTTCGGTTGATCCTAGTAAAGTTGAGGCCGTGATTAATTGACCTAGAATGACATCTGTGCCAGAGATACGTAGTTGTATGGGTTTAGCGGGCTATTATCGTCGATTCATCAAAGATTTCTCTAATATTGCTAAGCCGATTACTCAGCTGACTTAGAAGAATGCCCCTTTTGTATGGTCAGAGGCATTTGAATCCAGTTTTCTAGAGTTGAAACAAGGATTAACCAGTGCTCCAGTGTTAACTATTCCGTCAAGTACTGGTGATTTTTTTGTTTATTGTGATGCTTCTCATAGGGGACTAGTTTGTGTTCTGATGCAGCGAGGAAATGTTATTGCTTATTCCTCGAGACAATTAAAACCACATGAGACTCGCTACTCGATTCATGATCTTGAATTGGCTTCCATCGTATTTGCATTGAAAATCTGGCGAAATTATCTATATGGTGAGAAGTTTGAAATTTATTCTGATCATAAGAGTTTGAAATATCTATTTTCACAGTCAAAACTGAATATGAGGCAACATAGATTTCTTGATTTTCTGAAATATTTTGATTGTGAAATCAAATATTACCCAGGGAAATCAAATGTCGCAGTTGATGCATTGAGTTGAAAGGTATTTTCTTTATCCTTATCGACGATTGGTGTCTCGAATTTGATTGAAGATTGTTGTCTTTCTGGATTAGTATTTGAGACAGATTGTAAACCTCTGAAACTTTATACTATTCAAGTTGAACCAGAGCTGATTTTAAGAATAAAAAAGCACATAAAGTTGATCAGAATATTCAGAATTTGATTGCGATGTTCAGATCAGGGCATCAATCAGAATATCAGGTTCGTGATAATGTGTTATATGTGAATAAGAATTCTTGTTGTACCAGATGTTTCAGACTAGAAACAAGAGATTTTGACAGAAGCACATGGTAGTCGTTTTAGTATTCATCATGGTGGCAGAAAGATGTACAATGATATGAAGAAACAGTTTTGGTGGAAACAGATGAAATCAGATATTACAGATTTTGTGTCCAAATGCTTGAATTTCCAACATGTGAAAGCAGAAAGGAAGAAACCAGGAGGTATACTACATAGGTTATCTATTCCAGAATGGAAATGGGATCATATTTCCATGGATTTTGTTACGAAGCTACCACGATCCTCCCGAGGTTGTGATGCGATTTGGGTAGTTGTTGACAGATTGACCAAATCAGCGTGTTTTATTCCTGCCAAATGACGTATAGACACGACCAGATGACAAAGATTTATGTCAGATAAGTGGTTAGATTGCATAGAGTGCCAAAGTCCATTGTATTACATCGTGATCCTCGATTCACTTCACACTTTTGCCACAGTTTACAACAAGCTCTAGGTACGAAATTACATCTGAGTACTGCATATCATCCTCAGACAGATGGACAATCAGAAAGAGCTATCCAGACATTAGAGGATATGCTTAGAGCTGTAGTGCTAGATTTTGGCACTAGTTGGCAAGATTCTTTACCACTTTGTGAATTCTCGTACAATAATATCTATCAAACGAGTATGGAGATGGCTCCATTTGAAGCTTTTTACGGCAAGAAGTGCATATCTCCTCTTTACTGGGATGATATCTCCGAGGTACCGGAACTTGGACCTGATATGATTCGAGATATGACTGAGAAAGTAAAGCTGATTTAGCAGAGAATGAAGACATCTCAGGATATACAGGCTAAATATGCAAATATTCGATGTCGACCTTTAGTATTTGAGTCAAGAGGCGGAGTATTTATGAAGAATTCTCCTTTTAGAGGCTTTGTCAGATTTGGCAAGAGAGGGAAGTTGTCTCCACGTTATATCGATCCATGTGAGATTCTTGAGAAGATAGGTGATCGTGCCTATCGATTTGCTATTCCTCAGTCTCTATCTGGAATACATGACGTCTTTTATGTGTCTATTCTACGGAAATATCTTCCTGATGCTTCTCATGTTCTTCAGCCTGATGAGGCCGAACTCGATGAAACTCTGAGTTATTTTGAAAAGCCACTTCAGATTCTCGATTGCAAAGAAAAGCAGCTCAAAACAAAGACTATTCCGCTTGTGAAGGTTCAGTGGAGTCGTCATGGTACTGAAGAAGCTACATGGGAGACTGAATCAGACATGAGACAGAAATTTCTAGAGTTGTTTCACGGATATGAGTTTCTTATCCAGCTTCTGATATATATGCTTATTTTATGTGATATGATTGCCTATGATTTCGAGGACGAAATCATGTCTCAGAGGGGGAGAATTGTAAGGCCTGAGAGTTTATCATTATAACCCGAGATTAATTAATTGACGAATTTAAATGATTATGGAAGGCATGAGGAAGACATGGAATATGTGTGAGGCCAGAAGACCTCGCGCATATGTGCGGAGACTATGCATGCATATGCGTGAGCAACTAAACGTAGAGGCAGAAGACCTCGCGCGTATGCACGAGACGAGGCATGCATATGCGCGAGCAGGTGAAAGTTATTCCAGAAGACCTCACGCATATGCGCGGAGATGAGGCGCCCATATGCGCGAGTAGATGAAAGTTATTGTTTTGATATATTCGAACTCCTTGAATTTATGTGCTTGTTCTATTGAGTTATAGAAAAGCATAGAATAAAATATAGATATCGTGAAAGAGTCTTTGGTAGAAGTGCCAAGTCACTGGACGTTTGTTTTATATCGATGCCCTTAGGAGAAGATCGACTCCTATTGTAGATACTCGATACAGTGTGCCGAGGTACAAGAATAAGAACGTACAACCACCTAGAAGGGGAGAGTAGGTGGGAGACTTGTTACGTTCTTATTCAAACCGAGATCCATAGATAAGAGTCGAGTCAAAGAGTAAGAGTTATAGTTTGATTTAAAGTTTTGTATCGAGTTATGTTTTTCTAGATTATGATACATGCTATTTGATAAATGTTTTATGCCTTTGTATATGCTTATACTAAATGCATGTATACATTGTTTATACTGGAAAATATATTTCTCACCGGAGTTATCCGGCTGTTGTTCTGTTTGTATGTTGCATGACAATAGGTGGGCAGGATCAGGGTCGAGAGAGGATGAAAGATCGAGATTAGAGTGGTGATCCGGGCTTAGATGTAGAACTGGTTTTCAACACCTGATATGTGGTTGATAAACATTAGTTATGATTTTATTTTGAACAAATTTTGTATCTTGGATCATATTGTAGATATTAAACTAGATCTTGTAAATTAAATAAGATGGAGCATAACATTTTGTAATATTTTGTACACTTATTTATGAGGTGTTCAACTTAAAAAAAAAATCGACCTACCTTATTTAATTGATCCATTTAATCCCAATGATGATTTAAGAAAATGAATTAGCGTCCGGGTCTCCACAATAGGCTTCCAATGGATTCAATTTTCCCTGATAAATCTTCCAAGGGATTTGATTTTTGATAATTTTTCTTCCAAGATGGTTTCGATTCTCACAGACAAAGCTTTCAATGGCTTCTATTTTCACTAATTTCGCTTCCAAGGCTTTTGATTTCAGACAAAGATTTCGAACATTTTCTATTGGAGAAGTACATAAAAAGAAAAAAGATGAAGGGAGCTCAATCACGTGATGATTTGGAAGGTAAATGGGTACAATGGTACTGTTAAGGAGCTCAAACTCATAAATTAGATGAGATGGGTTAGGAACTGAGAAATCAAATGAGCTGACACAGATAATGAAACCCAACCCAACTCGGGGTTTGGGGATATGAGATAAATTCATGGGTGTTTGCCCTAATATATTTGATCCACATATCAGCTGTAGAATTTAATGAGTGGGGTTTGATGCCCGAGCTACAATAGCCCAACCTTTATTCAATGTTGTGCTTGGTTTTCTTGTCGAAAGATTAATGCAAATACATACTGATTAATTTGATTTAAAATTTAGGTTAGTTATTTATATACACATACAAGCTCCGTAGATAAAAGTCTTAATATACTATGGTACAATGAAGTCTTACATGTCACGTCGATCATGAAACAAATATTAAACTTACCTTATTTTCTAATTAGTTCTAAGTCAATTTAACCACCTAAAATAAAGATAAAAGTCGTTCAAGCTTAAAATGGTACCTGTGATGTTAAACATAACGTTTCATTGGAAGGGCATTAAGATTTCCAATCATGCAGATGTGTGATCATATGATGAGTGAACAACCCTCCCTGAGACTTTGTAAGTGGTTTTCACTTATCGAGTATATTAGCACGCAGTTATGGTTGTAAACAATTAGTCCTTTCACCCATGACAACATAGAAGCTCTACATACTAGTGCTACAATATGACTCATTTGCCAACTCCGTGAGAGTCATCGAGTGGCGAGATTGGATGTAGTTTAGACATGTATAGGAGCTTATGCTGTGTAGACATCCTATTTGGTCTGGTTAGTTAATAATTGAATGAAACGTCATCTACTTTTTAACTTTAAAATCCTACTATTTTTTTTTAAAATATTATTTCGAAAATTAATAATCACTTAACATTTTCATAAATCAAAACAATTTAACATTTAAAATATCAAATGCATAAAATCCATAAATCGTCTATTACCAAAATTCCTACGTCGACCATTAACAAGATCAACTATCGTCAAAATAAAACATGAAAATCTCTAATAAATCATTAATAAAAATCTTTAAATCTTTTAACTATCAAGCTAATGCGGAAAAATAAAGGTCATCGGGAGTGTACTGACGGGCTCGATCCATTCAAGCATCAGCGCCTCCCTCAACAACATCATCACCTGTAACATTCAAACCTAGTGAGTCTAATGGCTCATCACATTCTAAATATAAGTAGAAAATAATACATATACAAGCACATACATTGAAAATCATAATTTTATTTAAAATAAATTTGTAAGCATAAATAAATCGTCAAATCATAAGATCGTAAAATTGTAAAACTTTCAATCATTTATCATTTTGGCTGATATTTGATCCTTGAAAGTGACTATCATTTTATCATCTGATTGACTTATCAGTGTTATCTCACCATTTTTCATGGGGACGGGTACTAGGCATCGACGTAAAATAGAAATACGATCGTTTGGCTCCCACTAGGGTCTTTTTCCGTAACAGGGATCCCTCTAGAGCCTTTTCCCTCACGATATTTCCAAAAATCTTATATCATATCCTCTTTGTCACAATGAATTCACATCCTTCAAAATGTTTTTCCTTCTCTCTTTTTAAATCAGAAGATATCACGACTTTCCAAAAATAGCATTAACAGTAGAATTTTGACTGCTTTACTATAAATCATAAAATATCATATTTTCATCAAAATCATTATAATATATCATTTAACATGCATTATGACCCTTTCGAGATGCTTCCAACCTTTTTCGTACTACCCACGTGTAAAATGGTTTGCCCCTGGACGTAAAATTCCTCGATTTTGATTTTTTTTTTCTTACTTTAATTGACTCTAGACCATCTCAAATTATTATTTAAGAATAAATTTAATTTTTAATATTTTTATTTCACGTAAATTTTAGGGTTTCAATTTAATTTCCTATTTACTAATTCGTGAAGCGTTTAATTCTCGAATTAATTCAAACTTTAATATTTTGTTCCAAAATTTTATAAATAAACTTTTTATACTTAAAAGACCCTCGTGAACCATGAACCGACTGCTGTGGCCATGGTTCGAACCCTTACCCATTACACTCCATAATTAGAACCCTAGCTTGTTCTTCTCGAGCCATCTCACGTTTTCCTCGAATGCAGCAGCCCCTAGCCCTAAAGCCAAGCCGCGCACCTCTACTTTTCTTTCCTACGTCGCGGCACTCAACATACTGAGCCACCATCGACAACGGCTGCACCAGGTCCTGACCCGACCCCTAGCCATCCTCCTTAGACCCGACCCCTAGCCATCCTCCTTAGGCCCAACTGGACAACCCTGAACCGCATTGACTGAGCCGCGAGCCACCCTAGCTGCAACCTCCTTATTCGCACATGGGGAAGAGTCCATGCAGTTGTGGACTCTTCCCCTACGACAGTCTTCTAGTACTAGCATGGCTAGAACTCTTCCTAGCCCTTAGTCATGTCCCTCACCGAGCCCTAGACCAACCGAGGTTGAGCCGCACGAAGCCAAGCACCGAGCCGAGCCCTTGATCACCTAGTACACGTAAGAAACCCTAGGTTCTTATCTAACCTTAGCCAAGCTCGAATCCAGCATGAATTTTTATCTCTTAAAGGAACAAGAGTAAAAACAGTAAAACTTTGAAACTAATCTTTATATCGTTAAACCCATCGAATGTAAATATTTTCATGCAAAATAGTTCAAACATGCAGAATATTGTTTGAATGATGTGTCAAAGGGATTTAGATATGTGCCTTTGTGTTTTAAGATGCTCGAATACGCGATCGTCGGCGTGGGGTGCGAGGAAGAACGAACGGGCAACGAAGACTCTTTGTTTTCTTCCCTTGAAATTTTTGAATTTGAGTGTGTGTTGTGTTCGGCTATTAGGTGCACAAAAAGACCTAGGTTTTCTATTTTATAGATTTTGATTTCCATGATAATGGGCTTAAGTTTTGGGCTTTCAAGTTTAGGGACAATTGGGCCTACTTATCCTAGATAAATTAGGCCCAATAACACCTATTTAATTGAAAAATAAAAATTTTTAAAAATTAGTTTACAAAAATAATGCATTTGATATTTTAAAAGTCCCTCGTCTGTCCAAAACCGGCTTCCCGGATAAAATCGTGCTCGTCTCGTAAAATAATTTGAACCCTATCATTTTTAGGAAAAATTAATCATTTTAAATCATATTTAGAAGCCTTGAAAATATTTATTGAAAAATATTCAATTTGTCTTGGTCGTCCCCGGTCTCCGTTCCCCAGACTATTATCGAATATTCAGACTAAATCTACAATTCTCATGAAACTATGTCATATAATCATTTAATCATGCAATCATATATTTAATCATATAATATGCATCATGCAAGCATTTAGAATCATTTAAGGAAGTTAAATATGAAACTTAAATCATTTGCATGCATGTGGCTTACGTAGGTTGGCTTTTTGGACATTATAAATCCTCCCCCCTTAAATAAAATTCTTCCTCGAAATTAAGACTTACCAAATAATTCGGGATAGCGACTCTTCATCTCTGACTCGATCTCTCCAGTGGCTTCTTCCTCCGAGTGATTCAACCACTTAACTTTGACCATCTTTATCACCTTGTTACGCAAATTTCTCTCTTGTCTACCTAAGATTTGAGTAGGCCTCTCCTCATATGACAGGTTTGGTGAAAATTGCAGTGGCTCAAAGTTCAGAAAGTGTGAAGGGTTTGACATGTGCTTGCGGAGCATCGATATGTGGAAGACATTGTGGACTCCTGCGAGTTTAGGTGGCAACGCCACTCGATATGCTAATGCTTCCAATCTTTCGAGTATCTCAAATGGCCTAATGAATCTTGGACTAAGTTTTCCTTTCTTGCCAAATCTCATAACACCCTTCATAGGTTCTATCTTTATAAACACGTGATCACCTACTGCTAACTCGAGATCTCGTCTTCTTTGGTCCATGTAGCTCCTTGTCGACTTTGAGCATTTTTCATTCTATCTCGGATTTTGGCAACCATTTCAGTGGTGTGCTGAACTATCTTGTGTCCCAACGTAGCTATCTCTCCTACCTCGTCCCAATGGATAGACGATATACATTTTCTTTCCGTAGAGTGCCTCGTATGGACCCATTCCTATGGATGGATGATTACAATTATTGTAAGTTAATTCCACCAGAGGTTGTTTCGATTCCCAAATCCCTTGGAAATCAATCACACACGCTCAGAGTGGATCCTCATAAATTTGTATGACTCTTTAAGACTGACTGTCGGTCTGAGGATGAAATGCGGTAATGAATAGTAGCTTATTCCCCAATGCTGCATGTAGACTTTTCCATAATGATGAGGTGAAACGTGTGTCTCGGTCAGACAATATAGACACTGAAATACTGTAGAACCCGTAAATTAGACTACGTATAATCCAAGCATAATTTAGTATTTTAAATTATAATGATTTTATTGAATGAGTATTTAAATGCTTTTTTTTAAAGTTAATTAGTTTATGCACCAGTTTAAATTTTATCTTTTCAGTTAATTCAGTGAGGCCGGACTGGAGTTGGAGTTTTGAGAAGGATGTAAGATTAAGAAATCATTCCCAGAGTTTATTTTAGCTAGCTAATAAGTTGATTTAAGTTAAAAAGGAGGTTTAAGGAATTATTTAAGTTACTTGAGGTGAGTAGGAAATAAGTTCATTTAGGTTCCTTAAGTAAGGGATTAATTCACTAAATTAATTAAGGGATAGGTAAGGCTCTTAAGGTATTAAAATTTATCAACTACACAACATTTACCCTTCATTTTTATTGTGTATTTTCGGCCCCCTTAGTTGCTAGATTATTCCTTGCCAACTCAACACCTTTGACCCTTTCTTTGTTATTTAATAAGTAGGATAATCCTTTTATTTTTGAAGCACCATTTAATTAATATTATATCGTATCCAAGCCTTGTATAACATGTAGAAATAGGTCATGCTTTCCCCCCAAGAAGACTTGATCAACAATTTCAAAATTCAAATGAGAAGTAGACTTAGTCTTGCCATTTGAATCCCTTTATTAGTGGATCTTCCCCTCACTCTCCTAACCATCATTCTCCATCCCTCACCACCGAATTCATAGCCAATTCGGAGTGTAAGAACCGTGGGTTTCATAGCTTAAAACAAGAGAGAAAATCAGTAGCAAACAAGGTAGCAAAAGAACTCCACCTCCTCCGCACCGGATCGTCTCATTCTTTCGTTTTTCTTTCAAACGAAACCAGGCATGCATATATTCTTCCTTGACTCTTCAATCAAATCCTATTATCATTATTTTTACATTTCATGATCATCATTTTCAAGCAAAAACCGAAACACACCAACAATTTTCAGAAAATAAAACATGCAGATTTTTCGGTTCCATGACAAGCTTCACGGTTTCTTTTGTTTTCATGGTTTCAGGTATTGGTTCGATTCCAGGCTCTCAAGACGACATCTAGACATGTACTAGGATGCATTAGGACCATGATGGTCCATTCATTTAACCCCATGTACGCTGGAAGTCGAGAATATGACAGCAGCTTCCCATTTGTGTCCATTTGTGTTTCAAAAAATTCTGTTTGCTGTCAAAGGAAAAAGTTTCTGATCATGGCTGCCCAAAAGGCCTATAGCCATGGTTAGAACACTTCCCTAGCATGTCTAAGACGTGACTAAGTCACCCTTTTGGAGGCTAGGTCCATGGTGAATCGGTTTTTAAATAAAACAACAAGAACAACCCCTGCACCCTACGGCCCTCTCCTTTTGACAGCATGGGTGTTTCGAAAATGGTGGAATGGTGTGGATCTTGTTTGGCCTATGGCTCTTAGCCATGGTTCATACCAAACCCCTAGATGTCTATATCGTGCCATGGTCAATCAAATGGCCACTGGAACGACATGAGACAACAAACGAAGCACAACACCACACACGCATGCAAGGTGTTCCTGGGTAGGAGTTTTTGAATTGTTGCTGGTGTGATGCGGATTGTGGCTGGCCTACGGCCCTTAGCCATGGTTCAAATCATTCCTTGGGATGTTGGTAAGGGGTTTTGGTCGGTGGTTTAAGCCTCAATGGCCATTAGCCTCGCAATCGACGCAAGAAACCAAAGCACAACTGCTGTATTTCTGGACATCAACTTGTGGTGACGGTTCAGTGGCTCGTTTGAGTACTTGGTTGGCTTTTAGCCTATGGCCTTGTACTGTACGGTGCCTCATTGAGTTATGAAGGTCATTTTTTTGGCCGTTAGTGATTCGGATCATTTTTGAGGTCATACGAGAATTTACGGTGCGATGTGCCAAATTGACTCTCGAAAGAGCGTTTCTTGTTTTGGCCTCCATTCACCTAGATTTCGGCCCTCACTATTTTAGGAGCATTATTTCATCATTTTTGGCTTATTTTAATCATGACTGCTTGATGGTTCGGTGTTGGTTCGGGTGGCATGGAGTCATGATTAAATACGAAGTCGTTAGGCGCAATTGTCTCAGTTTTCTGATTTAATTGCATAGTTTTGTCAAGTAAAAGTTATTGCATCTTTTTCATGGCATATTTAGGTTGCAGAGAGCCTGGGAGCGATCCAATCCAATCAGTAAAATTATTACAGGATATTTAATTATGTGAATTAATTATATTACGTGCAAAAATATTCATTTTTTTTAGATTTATGCGATATTGCTTGTGGTCACTTTACTATCATGATTAAACCCGGTCGCCAGTTACCGGTTATGGGAGCATTATTAAATCGCCAGTTATCGGTTCGGTCGCCAGTTACTGGTCAGTTCAGTTGTTTCACCCAGTATACTGTGGCTGTAGTCTGATCAGATATACATTATTAAATCCGATCGCCAGTTATCGGTCCTGTTCGCCAGCTACCGGTCAGTTCAGTACAGTGCAGGGACCACTTGCGTAGACCATAATCGCACCAAAAAATTAGTACAAGTTATTTCATTACAGGACTCCAAGGAGCAACCATTTTCATTTATGATTTCCCAGTTCAGTGATGCACGTATTATAATTAATCATGACACGATATTTTTACGATATGCCTCATGACATGATATTTTCACTTGCATGCAATTTTACTATTTATTTACTTGTTATTTACGATATATGCATGTTGAGTCTTTAGACTCACTAGACTTGATTGTTGTAGGTATTGATGATGTCGGGGCCGAGGACGGGGACCAGTGAGCTAACTGGGGTCGGCAGTTGTGGAACCCGAGGACCTCATTTACAGCACTTGCCATTTTTTATTTTTTTTTATGCTCAAACATTTTATCAGTTGTTGGATACTTTAACTTATTATTTTGGCGAGTAATAATTTCTTCCGCTGCTATTTTGAACATTTAAACTTGATTTATCAGTTGATTTTGTGAATGAGGCAATTTTGATTATCTTAAAAAGAAAATTTTAAATTTTTCCGCAAATTTGCAAACACGAATTTTCGGGCCGTTATAGCTGGTATCAGAGTAATGGTTCTGTATAGGGTTGTACTACTACTGACCACGAGAAGCTCATGAAGTCAAGCCTTCGGTCTGTAAGTTTTACATTTACGCATTTTATTTACAGCATGAATTGTTCGAACAACATGTTTCCATGAAATATTTTACGTTCAGATTTTAATTGTTCAGTGTTTATTTAAATTTAAAAATAAATTATGGAATTATGCATGTTGGGTACGTTTGGAATTGGACATGTCTAAGAATTCGAATATTGGGCTTTAGGAGAGGTTGAAAATGATTTGACTATATTAATTTTTAGGTCAGTAGTGTTGATGTCCTCCTTATGGGTTATAAGTTAATCTTGAAAATTATGAAAGCTTTTGAGACTTGTAGAATTTCTAAGAAATTACTGATAGTTCTTGGTTGCTAGTCGAGTAAATTTTTGAGGATTTCATATAAGCAATAGCGATTCGAAGACTACGACAATCTTTAGGATTATAAATGTACAATTTGAGGATTTTAAGTATCTATGGAAATGTAAAATTAATTATGAGAATTTATTTAGGATGCATGCTCTACATAGTTAGATTTAAGGATGGGATTGCATGAATTGAGAATTTTAGGGACCTAATGATAATAACTAATAATTTTAGGACCTAAGTGCAAAACAAAAATTCTATGGGACTATTTTTGAATTTACCAAATTTTGGGATTAAATTTCGAGTTCGAGAATCTAAAAGTTTTGAATGAGGTAAAGATGGAAAATTTTATGGGGACAATGATGCAAATTTCGAAGAGTTGTAGGGCCAAAATGTAAATTTGGAGTACTGTAAGGTTCAGATTGCAATTTTCAAAATTTTAAGGATTAAATGCGAACTTTTGAGGAACACTTGGGATATTAAGTATTTATAGAAATGTAAGACGTGTTATGGGAATTAATTTTGGGTTTAATAAACTTAAGGCTATTGAACATTATGATGCGGGAAATCTATAAAATGAAATTGGGAATACTGAGAACTAATGGGTAATTGTGGAATTTCGAGATTTAGGGAAAAATTGGATGATATTCGAGGAAAGTAAGAATTAATTTTACAATTTTAAGAAATTTGAGAACTTATTTAGTAGTAGGTGAGAATTGAACGGTTTAAATGATATGAATTTTCGGTTATTTAGGCTCGAAGGAAATATAGAATATTTAGATATTTGGGTTATAATGTTATAATGAATGGTAACCAAGGACATTGTAGGATGAATCAATCTTAGGCGTGAAATTTAAGCGTTAGTGAAATCATGTTGTGGCAAATTAAGGATTTAAAGTGATGACGATTTTAGGTAAATTTGATCGGCTAGTTAAGTTATAAGGATAAACATGGAGTTAGTAAATTTTTGGGAATATAAGTTTGATGTGTCACAAGTTTTAGTCATGATCTTAACAGTTAAGATTATACCTTGTGAGAATTTAAAATTTTTAGGAAATTTGGGTACGATGATGGTTAGTTTAATTGGTAGACGCACGTAAGAGATGAGGTAGACAACTTGTCTTGAGAAATTTTGGAAGTCATTATCAAACTTGGGACTAAACGGATATGCGTATTGGAATTATTTTATTCAAAGCTATTTGGATTAGGTAAGTTTGAATTTCAAATTTATGGGATATTTGTTCATACGGAATTTTGGGTGAAATAAAAACAAAAAAGGAATTAGTTGTGTTCAATATAAGTTATCAATTTATGAATATTAAGATTTTTACCAAGTAAGAAATCTAAAAGCTTGATATGGGGATTCTAAAATTCTATAGGTTATAAGTGAAATTTATTTATTAAAGTTGGTCTAATGCTACCATGGGCTAACTTATTAAGTTTATATGCTAGAATTATGTAAGAATTAAGGATACATAAGAATGCGACACTTGTTACAATGAGGAAGTTTAGAGTCCTAGGCCTCCACTAGATTGTAATTGGGGAGAGGATAGTTTGAGCAGGTAATTGATGCGAGACGTGTTATTATTAAGGTAGAATGTCGATGTTGTATAATTGAGTTTTTATGGATTAACGTTATTCGAGGTTTAAGATTTACCACAATTTCACATCCGGGATGCACTTGTAAATAATAAGTTACGTAAGTTTTGTGTCGTAAGATAAAGATTCGATTCAAGGATCTTATCCTAATATTATTATGGGGTGAGATAAGGTAACTTTAGTGCTTTACTAAGATCTCCTAAGTCGAACTGCATGAATTCCAATACGTGGACTTGAAGCTTTAACATATCTTGAGTTCAAGAAGGGATGCTGTTAAGAATTTAATATTGGAATATAATAGGTCAACGAACATCTTTGGTATATTATAAGGAAAGTAAGACACGTTAAATTTGGACATCCATCTCTAGTATGAAGAATTGCGGGATAAGTCAAAAAAAATTCGGGGCTATAGTTGAATAGAACTAAGTCACCATAAGTTGTTTTAAGTTGCGATTCACAAACGAGGACTTTGGTAGACAAATTTATTTAGGATTGAGTAGACGTAAGGACAAATTAATATTTATCTTATCAGAGTAGCGCATCGGAAGCGTGGATTATTAGGATTCTAGAATTAAGAGTCTAAACTTTTTGTTTATCAAGGATACGAGAATTTCGAGGACGAAATTTCTTTTAAGGGGGGAGGATTGTAGAACCCGTAAATTAGACTACGTATAAGCCATGCATAATTCTAGTATTTTAAATTATAATGATTTTATTGCATGAGTATTTAAATGCTTTTCTTTAAAGTTAATTACTTTATGCAGCAGTTTAAATTTTTATCTTTTTAGTTAATTCAGTGAGGCCGGACTGGAGTTGGAGTTTTGAGAAAGGATGTAAGATTAAGAAATCATTCCCAGAGTTTATTTTAGCTAGCTAATAAGTTTATTTAAGTTAAAAAGGAGGTTTAAGGAATTATTTAAGTTACTTGAGGTGAGTAGGAAATAAGTTCATTTAGGTTCCTTAATTAAAGGATTAATTCACTAAATTAATTAAGGGATAGGTAAGGCTCTTAGGGTGTGTTTGGTTGAGTGGATTAAATAAGGATAGATTAATAGTCAAATATTTATCGTTAAAATTTTAAGATGTTTTAATAATAATTTTGACCCGATTTAAGATCCAATTTTATTCATCAAATAGTTATCCATAAAATTGTATCTTAATCCGGGTCAAAATGATTATTAAAACAACTTAAAATTTTAACGATAAATATTTGATTATTAATCTATCCTTATTTAATCCACTCAACCAAACACACCCTTAAGGTATTAAAATTTATCAACTAGACAACATTTCCCCTTCAATTTTATTGTGTATTTTCAGCCCCCTTAGTTGCTAGATTATTCCTTGCTAACTCAACACCTTTGACCCTTCCTTTGTTATTTAATAAGTAGGATAATCCTTTTATTTTTGGAGCACCATTTAATGAATATTAGATCATATCCAAGCCTTGTATAACACGTAGAAATCGGTCATGCTTTCCTCCCCAAGAAGACTTGATCAACAATTTCAAAATTCAAATGAGAAGTAGACTTAGTCTTGCCATTTGAATCCCTTTATTAGTGGATCTTCCCCTCACTCTCCTAACCATCATTCTCCATCCCTCACCACCGAATTCATAGCCAATTTGGAGTGTAAGAACCGTGGGTTTCATAGCTTAAAACAAGAGAGAAAATCAGTAGCAAACAAGGTAGCAAAAGAACTCCACCTCCTCCGTGCCGGATCGTCTCACTCTTTCGTTTTTCTTTCAAACGAAACCAGACATGCATATATTCTTCCTTGAATCTTCAATCAAGTCCTATTATCATTATTTTTACATTTCATGATCATCATTTTCATGCAAAAACCGAAACACACCAACAATTTTCAGAAAATAAAACATGCAGATTTTTCGGTTCCATGACAAGCTTCACGGTTTCTTTTGTTTTCATGGTTTCAGGTATTGGTTCGATTCCAGGCTCCCAAGGCGACATCTAGACATGTACTAGGATGCATTAGGACCATGATGGTCCATTCATTTAACCCCATGTACGCTGGAAGTCGAGAAGATGACAGTAACTTCCCATTTGTGTCCATTTGTGTTTCGAAAAATTCTGTTTGCTGTCAAAGGGAAAAGTGTCTGATCATGGCTGCCCAAAAGGCCTATAGCCATGGTTAGAATACTTCCCTAGCATGTCTAAGACGTGACTAAGTCGCCCTTTTGGAGGCTTGGTCCATGATGAATCGGTTTTTAAATAAAACAACAAGAACAACCTCTGCACCCTTCGGCACTCTCCTTTTGATAGCATGGGTGTTTCGAAAATGGTGGAATGGTGTGGATATTGGTTGGCCTATGGCCCTTATCCACGGTTCATACCATACCCTTAGATGTCTAGATCATTCCATGGTCAATAAAATGGCCACTGGAACGACACGAGACAGAAAACAAATCACAACACCACACACGCATGCAAGGTGTTCCCGGGTAGGAGTTTTTGAATTGTTTCTGGTGTGGTACGGATTTTGGTTGGCCTAGGGCCCTTAGCCATGGTTCAAATCATTCCTTGGGATGTTGCTAAGGGGTTTTGGTCGGTGGTTTAAGCCTCAATGGCCATTGGCCTCGCAATCGACGCAAGAAACCAAAGCACAGCTGCTGTATTTCTGGACAACAACTTGCGGTGACGGTTCAGTAGCTCGTTTGAGTTTTTGGTAGGCTTTTAGCCTATGGCCTTGGACTGGACGGTGCCTCATCAAGTTAGGAAGGCCATGTTTTTGGCCGTTCGTGATTCGGATCATTTTTGAGTCATACGAGAATTTATGGTGCGATGTGCCAAATTGACTCTCGAAAGAGCGTTTTATGTTTTGGCCTCCATTCACCTAGATTTCGTCCCTCACTATTTGAGGAGCATTATTTCATCATTTTAGGCGTATTTTAATCATGAATACTTGATGGTTCGGTGTTGGTTTGGGTGGCACGGAGTCATGATTAAATACGAAGTCGTTAGGCGCAATTGTCTCAGTTTTTCGGATTTAATTGCATAGTTTGGTCAAGTAAAAGTATTGCATTTTTTTCATGGCATATTTAGGTTGCACCGAGCCTGGAAGCGATCCAATCCAATCAGTAAAATTATTACAGGATATTTAATTATGTGAATTAATTATATTACGTGCAAAAATATTCATTTTTTTGAGATTTATGCGATCTTTCTTGTGGTCACTTTACTATCATGATTAAACCCGGTCGCCAGTTACTGGTTATGGGAGCATTATTAAATCCGGTCGCCAGTTACCGGTCTGGTCGCCAGTTACCGGTCAGTTCAGTTGTTTCACCCAGTATACTGTGGCAGTAGTCTGATCAGACGTACATTATTAAATCCGGTCGCCAGTTACCGGTCCGGTCGCCAGTTACCGGTCAGTTCAGTACAGTGCATGGACCACTTGCGTAGACCATAATCTCACCAGAAAATTATTACAAGTTATTTCATGACAGGGCTCCAAGGAGCAACCATTTTCATTTATGATTTCCCAGTTCAGTGATGCATGTATTATAATTAATCATGACACGACATTTTTACGATATGCCTCATGACATGATATTTTCACTTGCATGCAATTTTACTATTTATTTACTTGTTATTTACGATATATGCATGTTGAGTCTTTAGACTCACTAGACTTGATTGTTGTAGGTACTGATGATGTCGGGGCCGAGGGCGGGGGCCAGTGAGCTAGCTTGGGTTGGCAGTAGTGGAACCCGGGAACCTCATTTACAGCACTTGCCCTTTTTTATTTTTTTTTATGCTCAAACATTTTATCAGTTGTTGGATACTTTAACTTATTATTTTGGTGAGTAATAATTTCTTCCGCTGCTATTTTGAACATTTAAACTTGATTTATCAGTTGATTTTGTGAATGAGGCAATTTTGATTATTTTAAAAAGAAAATTTTAAATTTTTCCGTAAATTTGCAAACACGAATTTTCGGGCCGTTATAAATACCATGCAATCTAACTATCTAGAATGTATAGCTCTACATACTGCGTCATGGAAAAATCGTCTTCACTAGTACAAAGTGTGTTGATTTAGTAACACAGTCAACTATCATCCAAATGGCATTAAGTCCTTTCACCATCTTTGGTAAACCTACACGAAATCCAAAGTAAGGTTCTCCCACTTTCACTCGAGAATGGGGAGTTGTCAAAGAATTCCCGCCAGTCTTTGATGTTCTGCCTTCACTTGTTGACATGTCAAGCATTCAGATACAAAGCGCAAAATGTCTCATTTCATTCCCGGCTACCAATATAAAAGTTGCAAGTCCTTCTTCATCCTGGTACTTCCGGGATAAACAGAATAAGGAGTACACCGAGCTTCAGTCATTATGTAAACTCTAAGTGAATCACCACTAGGAACCCATAGTCGACCACGATACTTAACCATGCCATTCTCGAGTGAATATAACATGATCTCGCTGTCTCTATTTCTGCAATTGCTCATCATCTGACTGCCCGAATTGAATTCTATCTTGTAAAGTGTAAAGTACTGTCAATGTAGCGAGATTAGGTGCCTCTCCCCTAGCATAAACATCAAGATCGAAGCTCTGAATTTCCACTTGTAGAGGCTTCTGTATTGACAAATGTGCCAAGACTGTCCCTTTCTACTCAAAGCATAAGCAACTACATTAGCTTTGCCGGGATGGTAGCAAATGTCACAGTCGCAATCCTTAACAAGCTCTAGCCACCGTCTTTGCCTCATATTCAAGTCCTTTTGGGAGAAGAAATATTTAGAGTTTTATTATCCGTAAAGATCTTTCATTTCTCAGCATACAAGTAGTGCCTCCAAATTTTCAACGCAAATACGACTACTGCAAGCTCTAGATCATGAGTCTGATAATTCTTTTCATGTATTTTCAGTTGTCTAGATGCATATGCTATAACTCGGTCATTTTGCATGAGGACGACGCTCAATCCAAGTTTTGAGGCATTAGTAAATACCACACATTCCCCTTGCTCTGTCGGCATAGCTAATACTGGTGATGTAGTGAGTGCTTGCGTCAACGGATAAAAGCTATTTTGACACTCCAGTCCCCATACAAATTTCATATTTTTCTTCGTCAATGACGTCAAGGGTATTGCAATGGTTGAAAAACCCTCGATGAACTTGCGGTAGTAGCCGACTAAACCCAAGAAACTGCGTATTTTCTTCACAATTTTAGGTGTAGGCCACTACTTTACTGACTCAACCTTAGATGCGTCGACCTCTACTCCATATTTTGACATGATGTGGTTTAACCGGAACTCGCACTTGCTGAACTGTGCATATAATTTCCAGTCTCGTAAAACTTGCAAGGTCGTCCTCAAGTGCTGATCATTCTCCTCACGGTTCTTGAAATCGATCAAGATATCATCGATGAAAACAATTATGAACTGATTGAGACACGACTGAAATACACAATTCATGAGATCCATGAAGATCGTTGGAGCATTAGTCAATCCGAAAGGCATCACTAGAAACTCATAATGCCCATATCGTGTTCTAAACGTCGTCTCGTGTACATCCGACTCCTTGACCCTCAATAAGTGATATCCAAACCTAAGATCTATCTTTGAGAATACCGAATGTCCTTGCAATTGACCAAATAATTCCTCGATTCGAGGCAGTGGATACTTATTCTTCATTGTCACTCGATTTAGATCCCTATAGTGGATGCACAACCTCATAGTTCCATCCTTCATTTTTACAAATAACAATGGCGCGCCCCATAGTGAAAAACTAGGGCGAATAAATCTTTTGTCTAATAGCTATTGAATTTGATCTTTTAATTCCTTCATTTCAACAGGTGCTAATCGATATGGTGCCTTAGAGATCAACAATGTACCGAGCATCAACTCAATAGAGAATTCCACCTCTCGCTAGGGTGGGATACCAAAAAAGTCGTCAGGGAACACGTCCGAAAACTCCTTGACAACCTCCACATCCTCGATAGATCAACTGTCAGTGTAGGGTGTAGATACAATACTAACAAGGAAACTTTGACAACCCTTTTGAATAAGCTTCTTCTTACGTACGCATGAAAGCATTTGATTGTTTTGCGCCGCCTCGAAGACAAATGCTTTCCCATCCAGTGGTCTAATAGATACTGACCTCTGCCGAAAATCAATAGTGGCCCCATTTAGTGTAATCCAATCCATGCCAAAAATAATGTCCAACTCGGGCATTGATAAAAAATGAGGTTCGCATGATATTCTTTTGTAATTTGAGCTCCATGCCCTTAATCATACTTGTATTGACCATATGTTTGCAAGAAAGCATTATAACTTTGAATACCGACTCCACGCCTACTGGTAAGATTCCCAATTTCTTTACGAAAGATCATATATGAATGAGTGCGTAGATCCAGAGTCTAGTAAAGCGTAACTAGCTATTCTCTCTAGCAATATTCGTCCTGGTAATATTTGTATTGTTCTCGATTAAGGCCATACAAATTAGGATTTTCATATCATCTAGGCCCCTCTAATTTCCTACATTAGCATTTCAGCCCCTTAAATTTCGAAAATTACGAATTGGCCCTCTTAAAATTCAAAAAATGCAATTTAGTTATGGGAATTTTGAAATTGCCAATTAATCCTTTAAGCTTTCATAAATTGCTAAATGACCCCTTAGATTTTTGAATTTTGCGATTAATCCATATGAATTTCTAAGTACTCCGAATCTTTCCTCAATATTTTTCAAAAATTGCAATCTAGCTCCTTAGTTTTTCTAAATTGCTAATTAGCCCCTTTAATTTTCAATGTTCTAAGATTTGATCCATATAATTTAGTATTCGCAATAATGCAATTCCTTAAACCTTAGAATTTGAACATGCAATTCTAAGTCATCAAGTTCCATGCATCACCATTCAATTCTAGCATTCATGCTTATTATAATGCTTGAATAGTTGGAGTACCTGCTATAAGTGTCGTGTCCGGCTCCGCTTGCATCACGTAAGACCTTCCAGTCGTGGGTTGCTTGAGATTTGGGCAATCACCAGCCTTATGCCCCATTGCTCCGTACTTGAATCACTTGTAAGTGCCCCGCCCCACATGCACTTTCCATAATTGTGGTGATCACACTCCTTGCACAGTGGCTTCTCAGTAGTCTTCAAGACATTCTCTTTAGGTGGTTGTCCTTATGCTTTCGGCTGTCCTGGCTGCTTTGGTGGTCCCGCATAAGGCTTATTTTTATGCTGACTAGCTTGTTGGGCATGATTCCTCTTATGCTGCATCTCCCAATCAATATCCTTCAGTGACTGCTCAGGTCAAAAAGCTTTGGCAAAAACAGTAGTGTAATCGAGAGGATTAGTGAGCATCACATCGCGACGGATCGTGGGCCTCAATCCATCAAGGAAGTGTCTTAATTTCTTCGTCGCATCATTCGCAATCAAGGGCATAAAATGACAGCTCCTATCAAACTTCTGTACAAACTCAGCAACAAATAAATCCCCCTGGCGGAGATTCATCCTCTTAAGCCTAGAACAGACATCAGAAGTGAAATATTTATCGTAGAATACCATCTTGAAGTCCTCCCAAGTCAATGAACGAAAAATAACCTCCAAAATCGAATCCATCACTCACCAACGAATGGATCCGTAGTGCCAGAGAAATCCTCGGGGTTCATCCTCCTAAAACGCTCATAGATTGCCTCCGGTCGAACCCTCACAACATTTACAACATGCTGCTTTAGTAACTTCACCATGCCCGCTAGTACACGAGCACTGGCATCGTGATTAGGAAGAGGCGGTGGAATCTCCTCCTCACGTCCAGCATCAATACCACTACGAATAACTCGTCTAGGAGGCAACTCTGTACAAGTCATCCCAACTATGTAACCAACATGCATTTAACATTTTAAATGAAACATGAAACTAACCTCTATATCATGTATCGTAAAAGCATTTAAATAATTTTAGCATATAAAATATAAAGCAATAAAAACTCACATACTCGAGGCGTGACTTCCTGAGCTTTTCGAAGTTGTAGTAACACAACCTTTTGAGAACATGGCTCTTATACCAACTGAAACATCCTCTACTTTTTATCTTTAAATTCCTATTAATTTTTTAAAAAAAAATATTATTTCAAAAATTAATAATCACTTAACATTTTCATAAATCAAAATAATATGACATTTAAAATCTCAAGTGCATGAAATCCCTAAATAGTCAAATACCAAAATTCCTACGTCGACTTTTAACAAAAGATCGAATAACATCAAAATAAAGCATAAAATTCTCTAATAAATCATTAAAAAAATCTTTAAATCTTTTAACTATCATGCTAATGCGGAAAAATAAAGGCTCTCGGGAGTGTACTGCCGGACTCGATCCACTCAAATGTCAGCTCCTCCCTCAATAACATCATCACCTGCAGCATTCAAAAACATAGTGAGTCTATCACTCAGCACATTTTAAATATGAATATCAAGTAATACATATACAAGCACATGCATTGAAAATCATACTTTTATTTAAAATAAATTTGAAGCATAAATAAATCGTAAATCATCAAATCGTAAGATCGAAAAATCATAAAACTTTCAATCATTTATCATTCTGGGTGATGTTTGATACTTGAAAGTGACTAACCTTTTATCTTCTGGTCCACTGATCAGTCTTATCTCACCATTGTGCATGGAGACGGGCACTAGGCACCGACGTAAAATGAAAATACGATCATTGGGCTCCCTCTGGGGCCTTGTCCCATAAATGGGCTCCCTCTAATGCCTTCTCCCTCATGATATTTCCAAAAATCATATATCATATCCTCTTTGTCACAATCAATTCACATCCTTCAAAATATTTTTCCTTTTCCCTGTTTAAATCATAAGAAATCATGATTTTCCAAAAATAGCATTTTAACAGTAGAATTTTCATAGCTTTACCATAAATCATAAATATCATATTTTCATCAAAATCATCATAATATATCATTTAACATGCGTTATGACCCTTAGGGACGCTGCCAACCTTTTTCATTACTACCCAGGTGTAAAATGATTGTTTTGTTCCTGGCCGTAAAATTTCTTATTTTTGACTTTTTCTTACTTTCATTTACTTTTGACAACCTCAAATAATTATTTAAGCTTAAATTTAATTTTTAATGTTTTTAATACTAGAAAATTATAGTGTTTCGATTTAATTTCCTATTTATTAATTCCTGAATTTAATTCCTGAATTAATTCAAACTTTAATATTTTCTTCCCAAATTTTAAAAATAAACTTTTTATACTTAAAAGACCCTTGTGAACCATGAACTGACCCCTGTGGACCATGGTTCGAACCCTTACCCGTTACACTCCGTAATTCGAACCCTAGCTTGTTCCTCTAGAGCCATCTCACGTTTTCCTCGAACCACACCTGAGCCACCTAGAGCCAACCTGTGACCAGACCCTCTTGGACACTTCCAGACCTAGTCTAGCCCAATGCACTAACCCCTATCCCTAAATCCAAGTTGTGCACATCTCGTTTTTTTCCTACGTCGCGGCCCTCAACATACCGAGCCACAATCGACCACGGCTGCACCAAGCCCAGACCCGACCCCTAGCCATCCTCCCTAGGCCCTACTAGACCAACCCTGAACTGCCCTGACCGAGACGCGAGCTACCCTAGCCGCAATATTCCTAATCGTGCATGGGGAAGAGTCCATGCGGTTGTGGACCCTTTCCCTACAATAACCTATAGTCCTAGCCATGATAGGACTCTTCCTAACTCTTATTCAGGTCCATCACCGAGCGCTAGACCAACCCTGTCCGAGCAGCATGCAGCCAAGCACCAAGCCGAGGCCTTGATCACCTAGTACACGTAAGAAACCCTAGGTTCTTATCCAACCTTAGCCAAGCTCGACTCCAGCATGTATTTTTATCCCTTAATGACTCTTTTCCCGTCCCTTAAACACTTCCTATTGGCTGCGTGTCCTGAGGAATCATAGCGTTAAAGAAACAAGTGTAAAAACATTAGAACTTTGAAAATAATCGTTATATCGTTAAACCCATCGAACGTAAATATTTTTCATGCAAAATAATTCAAACATGCATAATATTGTTTGAATGATGCGTCAAAGGGATTTAGATACATGCCTTTGCGTTTTAAAACGCTCAAATATGCGATCACGTGGGCCCCGAGGAACAACCAACGGGCGACGAAGACTCCTTGTTTTCTTCCCTTGAAATTTTTGAATTTGATTGTGTTTTTTTCGGCTGCTAGGTGTACAAAAAGACCTAGGTTTTCTGTTTTATAGATTTTAATTTGCATGATAATAGGCTTGGGTTTTGGACTTTTAAGTTTAGGGGCAATTGGGCCTACTCATCCTAGGTAAATTAGGCCCAATAACACCTATTTAATTGAAAAGTAAAAGTTTATAAAAATTAGTTTTAAAAAATATTGCATATGATATTTTAAATTCCCTCTTTTGCCAAAAACCGACTTCTCAAATAAAATCGTGCTCGTCTCGTAAAATAATTTGAACTTGTTGGAAACTTAATTTTGGTGGTTTAATAAACTAAGAGATTTAATTTATTGGACTAACTGATCACGAACTGATAGTTGCCTAACTGAAGATTAATTTGTAGGTTACTAAAGGCAACTAAAAACTAGCCGAACTGAATTTACAGAGTCAATTGACTAATCAGTTGGAAATGGATCAGTAGATATATTCAGTTGAGAGCTTACCATCGTCTTCATATCAGCTGATCTCTCAGCTGTACACGTCATCAGTTGAAAAGGACATTCAACCGACAACAGTACAAAGCAGACTGCAACTCGTAGTGGAACGTTGCATTTCAGAGTTTACAATGTACGAATGTCAGAAGAATAACGACGTGGCAATCAACGGATATAAAGATTCAAATATTATTTAATGTTACCGTTGAAGAGAAGCCTATAAATTGGTGAGAAGAGCAGTTGAGAAACAACTCTTGAATCAACACGATCTATCTATCCTCTCAAGCTTGTCGTTACCCTGCTGAAATTATAACTTTCTTTTGAGAATCAAAAAGCTCACACTTATCAGAATCATTTGTAGCATTTGAGTCTACTTTTCGAGCTTAAAAGCACAAATCATTGTATTGTTCATTTTGATCTTAACTAGATCAGTTGTGCTAAGTTTAGTCGAAGAACTGAGTGATATTTAAGTAAACTACGAGTTTCAGTCTTGGCAGTGTTAAGTCCAAACTGAAGTGGGTCTGTACAAGTTTTGTATCGATCAAAGTCTTTTAGTGCATATCCTATCCATGTGATAGAATGGGTGACGTAGGATTTATTCAATCTCCGAACATCCATATATCTTCGTGTTATTACTTAAGTCATTTATTCTATCTTTCAGTTATTTTATTTCTGCAATTGTATTCAGTTAAACTGATTGTTATCAACAGACAAGATTCCTAGTATCAGTTTGTCACAGAACTGACACTTCATTTGAAAATATTATAAAAATCATGTGTGTTTATTCAACCCTACTTCTAAACACATTTCATCCTTTCAACCGATCCTATCAAGTGGTATCAGAGCAGTTGAATCTTGTCTCTGAATATTTTTATTTACAAACTGATCAACATATCTTCATTCAACAAAATACCGATGTTTTCCAGAGAATATTTTGGCGACTGGAAAATCATAATGCATGCTTATTTAGCTGCACAAGATGACGACATGTGGTATGCCATCAATGAGGGTCCCATGAAGATTCTAAAAGCAAACACTGCAGTTCCCATTACTGACGGGGCACCTCATCGCATAGAAAAGCCCAGAGAAGAATGGACAACTGAGGACAAAAGGAAAGCCAACCTAGACAATGTGGCTAAGGATATCTTATACAAAACGCTGGATAAATTCACTTTCAGCCAAATCAAGATGTGCAAAACTGGAAAAGAAATTTCGGAAAAACTGATCCAGTTATGTGAAGGAAACAAACAAACAAAAGAGAATAAGCTATCAGTTGTTGTTCAAAAGTTTGATAACATCAAGATGAAAGCTGGTGAATCCATGCATGATTATGATGAAAGGATCAGTGGTATTGTCAATGAGCTGAATGCACTTGGCAAAGTATATTCCAACAAAGAAGTGGCACTAAAGATGGTAAGAGGTCTTCCCAAAGAATGGGATGCCAAGACCATGGCAATGAGAGAGTCAAAGGACCTTAACAAGGTCGAACTTCACGACTTGTTTGCTGATCTAAAGGCTTACGAGTTTCAACTACAAACCAGAGAAGGATATCTTTCTGCACCAACTGCCACAACTGCTTTAACTGCTGTCAGACTAGAACCAACTGGTTTAGTTGACAAATCTGCTGATCAACTGAGCAATGATGCTATGTCATTTTTTGTCAAGAAATTCGGATGGTTCATGATGAGGAATCAATGAAACTTCCAGAAGCAATATCAGAAGAACCAATCCAAAGAAGAATCATATGTTTGCTACAATTGTGGCAAATCTGGTCATTTCATAGCAGACTGTTCTAAGCCAAAGAAGGACAGTCGAGTATCAACTGTTAAGAGAAAGAAGCCCTATGAGCACAAAAGAAGGACCAAGGATGACAAGAAATCATTCAAAAAGAAGCATGAAGTGCTCTTGGCTGAAGGTAGAAAATCTAAGTGGGCTGAAACTGACAATGATGAGTCAGAACCAGAAAGCCCAATCAGTTCAAGTGATGATGTAGAGGAAGTCAAGTGCTTAATGGCAGATGATGCTGAACTGGAGTCAGCATGTGAACAGGTATTTGACTTCAGCTCCACTGATTTCACTCGTGAGGAACTCATTACCACCTTGCATGACATGGTAAATGAGTATCACAAACTTGCTCGATCATTTCAGAAGGTCAGAACTGAGCAAACAGATCCCAATGACAACAAAACAGAAACTGATGAGTCAGTTGAACTGTTGAGTCTAAAAAGGAGATTGCACAACAAAAAACTGAAATGATCGAAAATCAGGCTTTGATATGTCAGTTAAAAACAGAGATTTCAAAACATACTGAACTGATTCAAGCTTGGAACAAGTCTTCAGTTGCATTGACTGAAATGCAGAATTCTTAAAAATTAGTTGATGATAAAACTAGTTTAGGTTTAAACAGTCTTGATGAAAATTCTGCAAGTGATACAAAGCCAAGGTTGTATGAAAACAAAGGAAAGTACACTACCTTTGTAAAATCAACCATGGTAAATGAGTTTTTAGAACCTAGAAAACCAACTGTTCAAATGATTGAAAGTAAAAACAAAGGCAAATGGTATGGTATTGGATATAGCTCTGAGATTCAACTGATCCATAAACTTGTCACCTAAACGGTCCAGTCACAAAAATCAGTACTCAAGGAATGGCTATTACAATTACTACAACTGTAAGCCAGTTCAGAAACAATATCAAAAGAATAGCAAGTTGAAAAAGGATACAAATCATATTGTTTCATCTTCACATCACACACATTTTGCCAAAAATTCTAGAAAAATCATTTGGAAAACAATAAATGAGAAATCAGTTAGACTGATTCAAGTCCGGGTTCCTAAAGGACTAATTAGTTTAGGACCCAAATAAATATGGGTACTAAAATTATATAATGTTTGTGATTGAGGGTAACAGGAACAAGCAAGGAATCAACTTCGTATCTAGACAGTGGATATTCGCGACATATGACAGGAGATACAAATTTGCTATCTCAACTGATCAAATATACATCAGTTTTGGAAACAACTCCAAAGGTAAAACTGTGGGTAAGGGTAAGCTTATCCATGTTAATTTTACAATTAAAGATGTTTTGCTATTGGAGAATTTGAAGTATAACTTGATAAGCATCAGTTAGTTATGCAACAATAATCTCTCAGTTCAGTTTGACAGACACACGTGTTCAGTTTAGATACTCAACTGATTAGGTCATCCTAACTTGAAATCGTTGTGGTAATACTTACAAAGTCAGTTGAACTAAACAACCTTATGCACCAGTTTGTTTTATTGCTTCCAAATCTTCTAAAAACTGGTTGTGGCATAAGAGATTGAACCACTAAAACTTTAAATCTATTGCCTATCTGAGTAACCATAATCTTATAACTGGTTTTCCCAAAATAGATTTTTCAAACGGAAAAATTTGTTCAGCATGTCAGTTTGGAAAACAAGTAAGATCTTCATTCAAGAACAGAGGTTGTAAATCATCTTCTCGATGCTTAGAACTGCTGCATATGGATCTCTTTGGTCCAATACCAGTCATGAGTTTAGGGGGAATGAAATACACCTTAGTGGGTGGATGATTTTTCAAAATTTACTTGGGTCATTTTTCTCAAATGAAAATACCAAACTGTTGCACAACTGATCAAGCTCTTAAAAGACTTTTAAGTGAAAAATCAGTTAGGATTGATCGAATTAGGTCTGACAGAGGGACCTGAATTCATCAATCAAAATCTTTCAACTTTTTTTAGAAAATGTTGGAATCAAGCATGAGCTCTCAACAGCTAGAACACCTCAGCAAAATGGTGTAGCTGAGAGAAGAAATCGGACCCCTAAAGAACCTGCTAGAACAATGCTTGCTGATTCTCGTATTTCTCAAAGGTTTTGGGCAGAAAGCAGTAAACACTGCATGTTACACTCAGAACAGATCAATGATTTATAAGAATCATGTGAAAACACCATATGATATCTGACATGGAAGAAAAAGTGTGTTTTCTTATTTCAAGATATTTGGCTACAAATGTTTTATTCTTGACAATGGTAAAAATAATTTAAAAGCCTTTGATGCTAAATCTGCAGAGGGAATATTTCTTGGATATTCTTCAGTTAGCAAAGCATATAGAGTTTTCAATAAAAATTCTTTAAATGTTGAAGAATCTATACATGTTTTTTTTATGAAACTGTACTAACTGATAAGCCAACTGATCCAGTTGAGTTAGTTGATCGATTTACAGAGATCAGTTTGGAGGATGATAATGAAGAAGAAAATCATATCAGCAAAAATATCCTTCAAACACCTGAACTAGAGATACTAGATCAAACAGTTGAACATGAACCAACTCCTGAAAATCAGTTGGTGGAGTAAACAAATGATATTCAGTTACCAACTTATACAGCTCCAACTGAAACTGAAAACATTTAGTTGCCAATAGAAGCAGTTGCTGATATGGAAACAGCAAACACTGAACTCAGATGGAAGAAATCACATCCTCTAGAATTGGTGATAGGTAATCCATCTGACCCAGTAAGAACAATAAATCAATGCTTAATTTGTTCATTCATTCTGATTTTGTCTCACAACTGGAACCAAAGAAAACTGATAAGGCCCTTGCTGATCCTAACTGGATAAATGCAATGCAAGATGAGCTAAATCAGTTTATCCATAACAATTTTTTGGACTTAGTTCCAAGACCAGTTTGTAAAAAAATTATAGGTACAAAATGGGTATTCAGAAAAAACTGAACGAAGATGGTTCAGTTGCACGCAACAAAGCAAGATTGGAAGCACAAAGATATAGGCAAGAAGAGGAATTGACTATGATAAAATGTATGCACCAATGGCAAGAATGGAAGCTATCAGAATGTTCATTGCCTATGGATCATTCAAGAACATTAAGGTCTACCAAATGGATGTAAAAAGTTCATTTTTGAATGGTCAGTTGCAAGAAGAAGTTTATGTTGAACAACCTCCAGGTTTTATCAATCACTCTTTTCCTGATCATGTCTATTATTTGAACAAAGCTTTATATGGTCTTAAACAAGCTCCAAGAGCTTGGTATGAGACACTTTCAAAATTCTTAACTGATCATGATTTTACTGTTGGATCAGTTGACAGGACTTTGTTCAAATTACTTGTGCAAATTTATGTTGATGATAATATATTTGGGTCAACTAACCCCAAATTATGTGAGAAATTTGCCAAGTTAATGCAGGACAAATTCGAGATGAGCATGATGGGTGAACTGGCATTTTTCCTCGGTCTGCAAGTGAAACAACTTGAAGCTGGTGTTTTTATCAGTCAGACCAAATACACGAAGGAATTGCTCAAGAAATTTGGCATGGAAACATGTTCAGCTGCAAGCACTCTCATGAATTCATCAGTTAAACTGCACAATGATCAAGGGGGAATATCAGTTGAGATGTAACTATACAGAGGTTTAATAGGTTCATTATTGTACCTAACTGCTAGTTGTCCTGATATTGTGTTTGTTGTTTGCATGTGTGCTAGATTTTAAGCAAATCCTAAGCAATCGCATTTTACTGTTGCCAAAAGAATTTTAAAATATTTAAAAGGCACCCAAAATGTGGGATTATGGTACGCTAAAGACTCTTCTTTCAATTTAGTTGGATATTTAAATGCAGATTATGCAGGATGTAAGCTAGATCGTAAAAGCACCAGTGGATCATGTCAGTTTCTAGGAGACAGACTGATCTCTTGGTTCAGCAAGAATCAAACATCCATAGCTACTTCCACAATTGAAGCAGAATACCTTGCTGCTGGAAGTTGTTGTGCCCAACAGCTCTGGATTCAGCAACAACTGAAAGATTATTGAGTTGATGCTAAAGAATATCCCATTTTTTGTGACAATACGAGCACGATTGCAATAACTTATAATCTAGTTCTTCACTGAAGGACCAAGCACATTGATGTCAGACATCACTTCATCAAAGATCATGCTCTGAAGAAAGCTATTAGACTGGAATATGTGTCAACTGAACAACAAGCTGCTGACATCTTTACCAAGCCATTGGCAGAGACTAAGTTTTCTCACTTTCCTAATATACTTGGCTTAATTGATTTATATTAATCAGTTCTATTGCTGCTTTGTCAGTTGTTGTTTGTTCGGTTTATCAGTTATTATTTAAATGTTTCTCAACTAATGTCAGTTAGTTATTCATCAATTATATGTTCAGTCCATTAACTGTTTGTCAACTGACGTCAGTTAGTCATTTATCAGTTATGATATTCAGTTTGTTTACTGTCTGTCAACTGATGTCAGTTATTAATTTATCAGTTATTATATTCAGCTAGTTAATTATTTATCAATTGATGAGAGTGAAGTTTTTGCAGAAAGTAAA
Organism: Primulina eburnea; assembly: GCF_022965805.1. Taxonomy (NCBI): domain Eukaryota; kingdom Viridiplantae; phylum Streptophyta; class Magnoliopsida; order Lamiales; family Gesneriaceae; genus Primulina; species Primulina eburnea. The sequence goes on from NC_133107.1 coordinate 18,703,658, forward strand.
GAGACAACAATGATGCAAAACAGGATTTCATTAAGCATAGAATCGAAACCATACAACATTATTCAGTTCTCTTCCTACAGCTTCTTGCCAATCATTTAACCAATTTACAAGTTCTTGGCTATGCAGTTCTCTGACAAATTCAAAATTAGAGAACTTCTCAAGTTGATGCCATTCTTTCCACAGCATCACATGCCACAGAACTTCATCAGTGACAAGCTGTGAAATGTGACGGACGTTAAAACGCCTGAAATACTTTCTTGCTACAGGTCTTTGTTGAGTAGTGGGAACTGAGCCATGTCTCCGTATAGACTGAAGTTCTTGGACTTTAATCCAAGAAGACATCACCTTCACCCAGAAGAATTCTTCGATGTCTTTCTTCATGTCTTCCAGTTCTCGTGCTCGTTGTGTCAATATGTGATGATTGCTGCTGCAGGCATATGAAATGATCGAACAAGACTCACTAGACAAACCAGACACACTTGAAATATTGAACTGTTGTTATCTAACATAGTTTTCATTTTACTTATAGACATGTCTAATTTAATATTGAAGAAGATGAAGAGACTCAAGTCGACTGAACCGCCTTTTGGCTCACGCAGACTGAGTTTTTATTACCCTTTCTCTATATTATATGAATTTATTAAGGGGGAATGTCAATTTGAAAAGTTAACTGAGAAGACAATAGTCAATTAGTCTTCAACTGAACTGACTGAGTTCTCAACTGGTCATTCAGCTGCTAATCTAACTGATCGTTTCAAATATGTTAATTGATAATTCGATTAATATTCTATATTCAATGATGTGACTGTTTGTCAAAGCATTAAATGCTGTCTTTCATTGAAAGTATTTTGGAACGTGGACCCACGTAATCTATTAATATTTTACACATGTTTTTACCATACGTACACACGTTTATAATTCAAATTTTCCTCGACTGACAAGTGTCCAAAAATTTGAAGAGTCACCTACATCAGTACTATACCATTCCAATTCAATTTTTCTTACTCGCATATTCAAGCATTTAGAGCAAAATTCTACCCAAATCATACTCTTTTTCGCAGATTTTCCTTAATCAAATGGCAAATCAGATCCCAACTCACATCATGAATGCTATGGCAATCAACTTCGACCCAATTTTGACTGTAAAGGACGATGGAGTCAAGAATGTCTTTTTGAAACTGGAACAAGCCAGCTTGAAGCAATTTCTGGGATTATCCTCCCAAGAAATCTTTGTCAAAGAAGTTCAAGAACTCTACGCCACCGGCTATGTCACCCAAGAAGGCGGTATAGCGTTGACTGTAAATGGTCAGTTGCTGATCATTGAGGAGGAATTCTTCTGCAATCTTTTCCAACTACCTGTTGATGGGCTAGCTAACCTTTCTGAAGTGAAGGAATCCGATGTTGAGGAGATGCAAATTACCCTCTCTGCTGCGGGTCAGAAGATCAAAGTTTCTGATCCTAAGAAGGAATTGAAGCCAAAAGTACAACTGCTGGTTGATATTGTAGCCAAGGCCTCTTGGCTAAGGCAGATTCATTTGCTGCCCTCACTCTTTTGAAGTTCAAGCTATGACTGCAATCATGGCTGAAAAGAAGATGAACTGGAGAAATATTATCTTCAATATTCTAAGGAATATGTTTCAGTCTTCCAAGCAGTCAAAGAGCTTTGTAGTGCAGCTCAGCCACGTGCTGAAAGTAAAAGGAATGGTGACTGATGATTCGGAAAAGTCATCAATGATGAAGATTTTCAATACCAAGACTGTCCAGCCACCTAATCAGAAACTGGACATGTCACCTGAGCAATTCATTCAAGTGAAGAAGGAAATTGGGATTGAAGGAGCTCCCAAATCAGTCAAGAAAGCACTGAAGAAGACTCAAAAGAATACAATCAAGAGCAAACTGATTGTCAGTTAAAATGATTATGAGAGGACTCCTTCTCCCAAAGTTGTGAAGAAGCCACGAACTTTGAAGACTAAGCATGCTGCTGCAGTTGGAACCATCCCAATTGATCGACTGATGCAGTCAGGAGATCAACTGTGAGGCCCGGGGCCGAACAGGGCGGGGGTGATCGCCGGTGCCATGAGGTGGCACGGACAATGAGAGATTCATGGCAGGCTTCTAGGTGGAGGGAACATGAATGAATCGTTCTTACACCGGAAGGAGAGGGATTCTGAGACTGTTCAATGTAATGGACTGTACAGTTGTAGAGGGCTTAAAAGATTTGATTGGTACTACTCATATCACGAAGGTGCATCTTCTTTTCGATAGCTTATCACATAAGAACTCTAAAGTTAAGTGTGCTTGACTTGGGGCAATTTTGGGATGGGTGACCTCCTGGAAGTTTCTCAGGGTGCGTGTGGGTGAGGACATAAGCACGCTGGAAACACCCGTCTTTGTACCGTGAGGACAGTCATCGAATCTGGGGCATTACAAGTGGTATCAGAGCCGACCTCTCCGAGTACGGTGTGGTTTGGGGACGAACCAAGCGGAAGCTGATGGGCATGTGAGGCCCTGGGCCGAAGAGGGCGGGGGGTGATCGCCGGTGCCATGAGATGGCACGGACAATGAGCGGCTCCTGGCAGGCTTCTAGGTGGAGGGAACATGAATGAACCGTTCTTACACCGGAAGGACGGGGATTTCGAGACTATTCAATGTAATGGACTGTACAGTTGAAGAGGGCTTAAAAAATTTGATTGGTACTACTCATATCATGAAGGTGTATCTTCTTTTCAGTAGCTCATCACATAAGAACTCTAAAGTTAAGTGTGCTTGACTTGGGGCAATTTTGGGATGGGTGACCTCCTGGGAAGTTTCTCAAGGTTCGTGTGAGTAAGGACATAAGCACGCTGGAAAGACCCGTCTTGGTACCGTGAGGACAATCGTCAAATCTAGGGTGTTACATGAACAGCCTATCAAGGCTATCCCACTGAAGGCTATTCCAACTGAACCCTCAACTGAGGATCAGTTGCCACTTATCTGTCATTCTACCCAAAAAGAAGGTCACTGAATCTGGTGACAAAAAGAAGCTTGCTGGAGTTAAGGCTCCACTGATCAGTATTTCTGGATACACTTCCCTACCTACTGCCAGGCATAAGGGAATAGTGATCAGAGAGATTATTGATGCAACTACCTCGGGGCTAGGCATTCCTCATGTCCTAAGTGATCCTAAGGGCAAAGGAAATATGCAAGAAGATCCCAGGCCAACTAATGCGATCCAAATGCACATCGATCTCATCTGACAACAGATCCATGAATTTGCAGCAAATAAGATCAAGGCGTACAATAAATGGGTGAAGTTCAGAACTGAAGTCTTCGTCAAACATCTTCAAAAGAAATCTAAACTGAAGAAATTTGTTGATCTGGAGGCTGTTGTTATGAGGGTAGTCAAGGCTTCAACAGTTGTTCAGGCTCTAGAGCGCAAGAATTATTTCTTCAATCAGCTGAGAGCCAAGAAGCTTCAAAAGATAGTTGTTTAATTGCGAATGAATTTTGATCCAACAAGTCCAACTGCATTCAATGATACAGCCGTGCACAACCAGCTGGACTCGGATCTTCTTGCATTGCATATGGAAATCAAGAACTGGGAAATGGATCAAGAACTGATCATTCCAGCGGCTCCCTGAGACTCATCATCTGAAGAAGAGCTAGCTGAACAGTCAGTTCAAGAGTCATCAAAGGAAACAGTTGCTGAAGTTACTCAAAAAGCAACTGAACCTCCCTCATCTGTTGTTCAACCATCTTCATCTTCAGCACCTCAATCTTCAACTGCTGATCCAATGCCATACACTGAAGCTGAATTTTCACTGACAAATCTCAATGAGGTCATCAAATCAGTAACCTCCGATATTCAGCTGGACAATTCAAGATCAGTCGAAGATGTGGTCATGACTGAAGAACCAGCTGTTCAAGCTGTCAATTTGGAAGAACAGGCAGAGGAGCCTATTTTTTATCAAACTGAAGATCCAGTTCAGTTAGAAGTTGTGGCGAATAGTCATTTTTAGAACAAACTGTACAGGCAGTTTCTCAACCATATGAAGAGCCAGTTCTCCAACCAACTGAAGAACCAGTTGTTGAACCAACTGAAGAACCACCTTCTACTTCCGTTCTTCCAACTGTCTCGTCTCTTACCCAGGAACCTATAACTAGGTATTTCAAAAATAGTAGTGCATGAAACAGAACCAACTGACGGTGCGATGGTTGTATTTACTCAACATGAAAGGGAACAGATTCCATAAACTTCCGGAGCCATGTCTCCTGGAATTTCAGATACTGATGCCCTATTGGAAGAACTTCAAACCGTCCAGTCCAACCTTGCCAATATGATGAGTGTTATTTCTGCAATACAATCTACTCAGCTTGTATACACCTTGAAGCTCAACTTGAACTATGAGTTTACAACGGACAGACTGAATCAACTCAATAAGAGTGTGACTGCTCTCTATCTCCAGACGGAAGAAATCAAGAAAGATAAATTTTCGACTGCATCTCATTTACAAACTCAAGCTTTAGTCGACAGACGATTTGACTTTCTGGAAGAAACAGTCACTAAAAGGATTGATATGCTGCAGAACATTGTGATGAATGTCGTATCAGGTATTGCAACAGATGTCCGTATATTAACAAGGAAAGTGGATGTGATTGACAAAAAGGGAGAAATTAGTATAGAGACAGAAGAAGACAAAGGAAAGAAGAAGAATGTATGAAGATCGACTAACTTCAGTTAATGGTTGAAGATTTGAAGATTCTTTATTCTTTATTCTTTGCGAATCTGTACTTAGATTAGTTCCTGATTCTTTATTCTCTGTACAAATATGTACATTAGAAGAATTATTTTATCTGCAATGAAATCGAAAATTATTTTAGTTCAGTTGACCAGTTCATACTTTACAAGTTTTTTAAACACCAAAAAGGGGGAAATTGTTGGAAACTTAATTTCGGTGGTTTAACAAACTAAGAGATTAAATTTATTGGACTAACTAATCACAAATTGACAGTAGCCTAACTGAAGATTAAAGTGCAGGTTATTAAAGGCAACTGAAACCAGCCGAACTGAATTTACAAAGTCAAATGACTAATCAGTTGATATATTCAGTTGAGAGCTTACCAGCATCTTTTATCAGCTGATCTCTCAGCCGTACACATTATCAGTTGAAAAGGACATTCAACCGACAACAGTACAAAGCAGACTACAACTCGTAGTGGAACACCGCATTTCAGAGTTTACAGTGTACGAATGTCAAAAGAATAACGTCATGGCAATCAACAGATATAAAGATTCAAATATTATTTAATGTTACCGTTGAAGAGAAGCCTATAAATAGGTGAGAAGAGCAGTTGAGAAACAACTCTTGAATCAACACGATCTATCTATCCTCTCAAGATTCTCGTTACCCTGCTGAAGTTATTACTTTCTTTTGAGAATCAAAAAGCTCACACTTATTGGAATCATTCGTAGCATTTGATGGTACTTTCCGAGCTTAGAAGCACAAATCATTGTATAGTTTATTTTTTATCTTAACTAGATCAGTTGTGCTAAGTTCAGTCGAAGAACTGAGTTATATTTAAGTAAAATAAGAGTTTCAGTCTTGGCAGTGTTGAGTCCAAACTGAAGTGGGCATGTACAAGTTTTGTATCGATCAAAGTCTTTTAGTGCATATCATATCCTTGTGATAGAAGGGGTGACGTAGGAGTTATTTAATCTCTGAACATTCATAAATCTTCGTGTTATTACTCCAGCCATTTATTTTATGTTTCAGTCAGCTTATTTCCGCAACTGTATTCAGTTAAACTGATTGTTATCGACTGACGAGATTATTAGTATCAGTTTGTCACAGAACTGACACTTCATTCAAAAAGATTATAAAAATCGTGTGTGTTTATTCAACCCCCACTTCTAAACACATTTCAACCTTTCAACCGATCCTATCAGAACTCTATCAATTTTAGAAAAAATTAATCATTTTTAATCATATTTAGAAGCCTTGAAATATTTATTTTGTCTTGTTCGTCCCCGGTATCCTTTCCCCAACTTATTATCAAATATTCGGACTAAATCTACAGTTCTTATAAAAATGCAATCATATCTTTGATCATATAATATGCATCATGCAAGAATTTAGAATCAATTAAGTAAATTAAATATGAAATTTAAATTATTTGCATGCATGTGGTTTACGTAGGTTGGATTTTGGACGTTAGATGCAAGGAATCTCTGAATAGAGTATAAGTTGTGCTTTGTAGAAAAGTGTTTCCTTAGTTGGATACATGACGCCACTGTGATTAAGATACATCACATCATTATCGAATTCATATGTAACTCTTGATATACCAATGGTTGCAGATTCGATCATGATATATGAGTTGAAGGGACTGTATTGTATGTTAACCATAACCTACGGATTATTGCAGACACTATCCATGATATTTAGATAATCATGGGACAATGCTACTAGACGATCTTATCATGTTTCTATGGGGGCAACTAGAACTGAGTTATGACATTTTTGTGATCAAGGATTTGATGCACAAACGGAGTTGATGCAAAAAATGTAGCTAATAAGGGTAAGCTCATATAAAATACAAATGCTATCTCGAATCACATGATTTGTGAACCCACATCTAGTTGTATCCCTTAACTATTGAGGATGATATAATATGTTTTATGTGTTTCAGTTGAGATTATCAAATTCAAGGAGTTGAATTTGATGATTATAGTTTGATGGAGATCAAACATATTGCTTACAAAAGTGTTTATAAGTTGATTCCATATTTGAAAGTTTTGCGATCTAGCGTGACTGTTAAATTTCTGAGGAGAGTGCAACTGCCTAAATTGGTAGCTCAAAAATTGAATAAGTGGAAAGTTGGTCACGTCAACAATGTCTGGTCTTCTACGGGATTACGATGAAACAACAATAATGGATTGTTTTATTGATAAATTTAAAGTTTCATAGTCGAACATTAATTAGTAGATTTTCTAATTAGTCAAATCAACCAATTAGAATTCTATAAGGGTCTAGAAACAAGGGTCTAGAAACTCATGGATAACTAATGTTTATCTCATCCCATCAAATCTTGTCAAAAAGTTGTAAGATTGCATGAGAGTTTTGACAAGGGAAAATATCCTAGTTCTATAAGTATCCTTGTACACATGGGAGATGAGTTAAATATATGTAATAAAAGTTGATTACACATAACACATCAAAATCAAGATTTGACAAAACCTAGACTCTTTCTCTATCCTTACTCATACCAAAAATCAGCCACTAATATTGAGAAACAAGATTCGGCCGTGACCTCTACTCTAAAACCATGCACCACCGTTGACTTATCAAGTCATCACCGTTGTTGTCGTAGGAACGTCGGAACTTCGTCGTCTTGCGGAATTTGATCTCAATGCAAATCTCGTTTAAATTTCTAGTGCAATCTAAATGAGGAACATAAATTTAAATTGTGGACTTAGTAGGACGGTTTAAGAATAGAGTGATCCAATTGATTATTCATGAAGATGACAACAAGTGTTGTCTCCACTTAAAATCCAAAATTGTTGGATCCAAGCATTAAATGGTAAAGGTGGGTTTTCAATAAACACCCTATTTGTGGATTTAGAACAAATACAATGCCCAAACGTGATTTGATTGTCAAATTACAAAAAAATTAAACTTTCACTCCTTGGGTGCGAATAAACGATACACCAACGGTGGTATAAGAGCCTAAGTTCTTATTCGTATGATTCATATTGCCTATTATTTAAATCATGTTGAGATCTTCGTTTCTAACGACGCAAAAATTTTCTAGAAATTGCAGCACCAAAGAATTTTTCATAAAACAGAGAAAAAAAATCGGTGTTGCCCGAAATAGTTTCGGACAACGAGTAGCGGGTAGTGAGCAATATTGACTTGTAGATTTTAAATAATAAAATTATTCTCGGAAAGGACAGTGCACAGCCCAGCCGAGGTTGGGTAGCTCGCGGCTGCTGCGCAAAAAGTTCAGGTAGTAGGTAGGGCACGGGGGATATTTACACCTTTTATTGTGTTGATTTAGCCTAATTTTGGCATGAGTTTGTGTGTCAGTTCACGTTTTCTTCATTTCGTTGTTAAGTTATGCCTACGAAAACTTATCATGTGTGTTGTTGAATTGCAGGTGAAAAAGATCGAAATTGATGAGATTTGATGAAGTGTGACAGAAGAAGTCATGCTAGGGAGGTCATGTTCGACCCCTTAACATGAATGTATGAAAATTGAAAAAGAAAAATAGTGCAGGACAAGATAGGGTGGCAAGCACAAAGAGGAAAATTCAGCGCCAGAACATAAGAGCTCGTGCTAGGGTGGTAATATTTTACCACCCCAGAGCGCTTAGATGAAAATTTAAGACCGCGGATAGTGAAGCCACTGCCATTCAACCACCCTCGTGCGACATTAAAAGGAAGGAAATATGCTCGACTTTTTTCAACTTTTATGGACTCGTTCTTATGTCTCTATTATATAGGTGATACTCACAGTAAATTTAGGGTCCGATTCCGGTAAGTGTCACTAGTACAGATGCAGGGTTTTGAAATTGTCCTGAGCCTGAAATCACGAAGAAGACCGTTAGAAGGGGCCAGGAGGGTGTCCTGCCGTAGCCCCTCCGACGCTCAAGTCAGTGACTGAGGATATATGGGAGGAGCAGTTTAGGGTACTGCTGAAAACAATATATTGAATGAATCAACTGAACACTTAAACCTGATATTTATAGGAGAATACCTGACCCTTTGATGGGCCGGTCTTCCATTCGGGCTGGGGATGGGCCAGGGGTAACGGGGCCATCAATGGGGTATCACCAGTCTGATACTCACGGGAAATTTAGGGTCCGATTCCGGTAAGTGTCACTAGTACAGACGCAGGGTTTTGAAATTGTCCTCGGCCTGAAATCACGAAGAAGACCGTTAGAAGGGGGCCAGGAGGGTGTCCTGTCGTAGCCCCACCGACGCTCAAGTCAGTGACTGAGGATATATGAGGGGTGCAGCTAAGGGTACTGCTGAAAACAATATATTGAATGAAACATCTGAACACTTAAACTTGATATTTATAGGAGAATATCTGAACCTTTGATGGGCCGGTCTTCCATTCGGGCTGGGGATGGGCCAGGGTTAATGGGCCCATCCATGGGGTATCACCAGTCTCCCTCTCCCGAGTCGACTGAATCGCAGGTTTACGGGGCGTGAGTTGTGAGTTGTGCATTTTCTTCTTGCCGCTCGTCAGTCTCCAAAACTTTGGAAACAAATCAAATCAATATCCTGCTGTGCGGGGAAAAATTTGATCTGGGCTTCCTCCCTGCTGTGGTCTTCCTAATTTCATTCTCAATTCTCCCATACAAAATTTCTATTGCAATTCATTCACCAGCTCTCCATCGCTTGGTAACCGCACGCTCCGACATACACTCACATCACCCTCGCCCAACCACCTAGCCCTCACGCCCTCGCCCAATCACCTAGCCCTCTCGTACCCGCACCACACCTTTATCTCGTCCTCGCCCAACGCCCGTGCGCCTCCGCCACACTCGCCCAACACCTGAGCCATGCTCGCCCAGCGCCCCTGCCGCAAGCTCGCCCAAGCTCGCCTCGCCCATGCCGCAAGCTCTTCCGAGTGCTCGCACAGCCGCTCGCCCGGTCACTGCCGACACGCTCACCGGGCCCCTGCCGACACACTCGCCCATCGACACAATCTCGCCCACCGACACAAGCTCGCCGGCCTCTGCCGAAACGCTCGACTATCGACACAAGCTCGCACGGCCCCTGGCACAGCCGCTCGCCCATCGACACAATCTCACCCATCGCACACCCTCGCCCATGACAGCGCATGCTCGCCCCGCCACCCTCGCCAATCTCGCCTCGCCCTCCGCCAACTCGCCCGAGTGCTCAAGCTCGCCCAGTGCACCCTCGCCCAGCACGAGCGCCCCTGCCTCACACATCCAGCCCGTACTCTCGCCTAGCACAGTGCCTCGCACTGTCCTTTTGCATGCATCCCAAACACCCACGACCTAACCGGTCAGGTCGATCACCGCGACCTGACCGGGCAGGTCGATCTCCGTAATTTTTGTAGCGGCAAACATCGTTCGTTAACGACAAACGAAATAAATTTTTCTAACACAGTATGCCCTCGTCGCCCCATCTTCATGGTCCTCTACTAAGCTTTTGAAGGAAAATAATTCCCACTTTCCCGTACCCTTGACTCCTCTCCTAGAATAGTCCTTAGCAGGAGAAATAAAACTTCAACCTCCTCACTCTAACTCCACTGCTAGGCGATACTTTGGCAAGAAAATAAAACTCTCACCTCATCATCTCGTAACTCCTATGCTAAGCCGGGCCTTAGCAGGAGAAATCAAACTCTCACCTCATCATCTCATAACTGCTCTGCTAAGCCGTGCCTTAGCAGAAAAATAAAAATTTCACCTCGTAACCCTCTAACTCCTCTGCTTGGCGATGCCTTAGTAGAAAAATAAAGATTCTCCACCCTCTAACTCCTCTGCTAGGCAACACCTTATCATGAAAATAAAGATTCCACCTCGTCACCCTCTAACTCCTCTACCAGGCGATGCCTTAGCAAGAAAATAAAAATTTCACCTCGTCACCCTTTAACTCCTCTGCCAGTCGACGCCTTAGCAGGAAAATAAAGATTCTCCACCCTCACTCTCTAACTCCTCTACTAGGATACGCCTTAGCAGGAAAATAAAAATTTCACCTCGTCACCCTCTAACTCCTCTGCTAGGCGATGCCTTAGCAGGAAAATAGAAATTCAACACCACCACCCTCAAACTCCTCTGCTAGGTGATACCTTAGCAGGAAAATAAAGATTCAACATCCCCACCCTTTGACTCCTCTGCTAGGTGATACCTGAGCAGGAAAATAAAAATTCAACATCCCCATCCTCTCACTCCTCTACTAGGTGATACCTCAGCAGAAAAATAAAAATTCAACAACTCCACCCTCTGAATCCTCCGCTAGGTGACGCCGTAGCAATAAAATTTAATTTCAACACCTCCAACCTCTAACTCCTCTGCTAGGTGATGCCTTAGCAGGAAAATAAAATTTTTTCTCTTCTTCCAACCTCTGCTCCTCCTACTAGGCGATGCCTTAGTAGGAAAATAAACTTTTTTCCCCGCTTCAACTCTGCTCCTCTACTAGGCGATGCCTTAGTAGGAAAATAAATTTTTTTTCTCTTCTTCCAAACTCTGCTCCTCTACTAGGCCATGCCTTGGTAGGAAAATAAAAATTTTCCTCGCCCCAACTGCGCTCCTCTACTAATCGATGCCTTAGTAGGAAAATAAATTTTTTTTCTCTCCTTCCAAACTCTGCTCCTCTACTAGGTGATGTCTTAGTAGGAAAATAAAATTTTTCCCCGCCCCAACTCTGCTCCTCTACTAGGCGATGCCTTAGTAGGAAAATAAAATTTCTCCCCGCCCCAACTCTGCTCCTGTACTAGCACTACAAAAAAATGAATTACGACAACGGTTTTTAACCGTTGTCGTAGTCCTTTTAAAACTGTTGTTAAAGCCACTGTTGTTAAATGGCCGCTCAAAGACAACGGTTTTTTTCCGTTGTCATAGCTAAAATTTGCGACGGTGTTTACACCCGTCGCAAATATCATTTGCGATGGACTCCATACAAAAACCAGTCGCTAATAGCGACGGTTTTTAACTGTCGCTACATGTAGCGACCGTTTATCATTTAACGGTCGCTAATTATAGCGATGGTATTCATGTAAAATATTGTCGCTACTTAGCGACGATTTATACATGAATTCCGTCGCTAATATTTAGGTAAAAAAAATTTTAATAATTTAATAAATCTGTGTTGCTAATTGGTACAATCGTGTAAGAGATAAAAAAAATTTAAGTGTCGTGAAGTGATAAAATCGTGTAAGAGATGAAAATTTTAATTGTTTTGAAGTGGTAAAATCGTGTAAGATATAAAAATTTTAAGTGTTGTGAAGTGGTAAAATCGTGTAAAAGATAAAAATTTAAGTCTTGTGAAGTTGTAAAATCGTGTAAGTGAGAAAAATTTTAAGTGTTGTGAAGTGAAGTGGAAGAAAATGGAGCGAATTTGCATGTATTTATAGAGAGTGGTGGAAGAAAATGGAGGGAAAATTAGGGGGGATCGAATTTTTGAAATTATCGACGGGTGTACTTGATTCTGTTGCTAACTTTATCGACGGTTCGAAATAAACCGTCGCAAATTTGAAATTAGCGACGATTTACCTATAACCGTCGCTAATATTAGCGACAGTTTTCAGGACACCGTCGCTAAATAACGTTGTGTTCTATTCTTAACTCACGCTAATCGACAACGTTTTTCTAAAACCGTTGTCGATTGTCCAAAAAACACGCTAATAGACAACGGTTTATGAAACCGTTGTCATAAACGTTCAAAGACAACAGTTTTACAGAACCGTTGTCGTTGACCCTAAAAACCGTTGTCTTTGACCCCCAAAAGACAACGGATTTATAAGACCGTTGTCGATTGTCCAAAAAAACACGCAAATAGACAACGGTTTCAACCGTTGTCATAAACGTTCAAAGACAACGGTTTTATAGAACCGTTGTCGTTGACCCTAAAAACCGTTGTCTTTGATCTCAAAAGACAACGGTTGTATAAAAATCATTGTCATTTGCTTAAAAAATGATCTACGACAACGCTTTTAGCTAAAACCGTTGTTAAAAAACTTTTAACAACGGTTTTAGCTACAACCGTTGTCGTATGTGTGTTGTTGATTCTGAAATTTTTTGTAGTGTAGGCACTAGCCTAAGTAGGAAAATAAAACTTCTCCCCGCCCCAACTCTGCTCCAGGGTCAAGTTTCTCACATTCTCATTGGGACGGGGTTGCTCGACCCTTGTCTCGTGAAGGGCCTGCTCAGCTCTTCTCTCTTGACGAGGTTGTTCATGTCTCGTCTAAAGATGCGGTTGTTCCTGTCTTGTCTCAACATGAGATTGTTCGGGTCTCCTCTGAGGACGCGATGATGCTGAGGTAGCTCTTCTACCCCGTCTCCTGCCTACCATCTCTACATCTCAACTCAAAGTTTCCACAGACGGCGCCAAGTGATACTCACGGGAAATTTAGGGTCCAATTCTGGTAAGTGTCACTAGTACAGACGCAGGGTTTTGAAATTGTCCTGAGCCTGAAATCCCGAAGAAGACCGTTAGAAGGGGGCCATGAGGGTGTCCTGGCGTAGCCCCTCCTATGCTCAAGTCAGTGACTGAGGATATATGGGGGGAGCAGCTAAGGGTACTGCTGAAAACAATATATTGAATGAATCAACTGAACACTTAAACCTGGTATTTATAGGAGAATACTTGGACCCTTGATGGGCCGGTCTTCCATTCCCATCCATGGGGTATCAATGGGAGTCCTAAAACACGAAATTAATAATGAGACATTCAAGAATACAACCACCACAAATGAACAAAAAAAACCTGGAGTCATGGAGGCAAGGAAGAACCCTAGATTTTCACGTTGTTTTTTCTCACTTCTTCATTTCTTTTAGTATTTTAGTTTAATGACATTGTTCAAACATTGTTTTAATATTTTAATGATGAATTTAAGTAGCTAAACTTTATATTTGTGGGGATTTAAGAGATTCTACCTCGAAACATTGTTGTAAGTAATTTTATTATGGACTTTTTCTTAATGCTTGACCATATTACTATTTTTATTTTAATTGTTGAAATGTAGCTAACTTATAAAATAGTTAATATTGTGATTAAATTCAAAAGAATATTTGCAATAGAAACGAGTAACATAATCCGTTGATTTACAATTTGCATAGTTATTTAGATACATGAAATGAAATATTTGATGATAGTGATAGTTCAATAAGCCAAAAGCTAAAAGATTCCACAAAGTTTTTATGCAATCATTTTTTATAATGCGCTCATCTTTGATAAATAGTTAAAGAAATTTAATTATTTTATTGTGTTGAATTATTTTAGCATATAACTTGAGAAAGTATGCTAATAACTTAGAGAATCTTGTCAAACGAGTAAACGATTGTCGAAATTATTTATGTGTACTAACCAAAGGTGGGTGAATTGAAATTCTCAACAAATTAATCCACATTTGATTTTAATATTTTTCTTGAAGTGATCTTATTTTACCATTAAACTACATTCTTCCTTGAATTAGAAGAATAAAATTTATCTCAAATTATTGTTTACACGTAGCTACAGATTTAATTTTTGAAAGTAAAATTTATATTATACAGTCTATATGGAACGATTTGTATTCATATATACTATAACTTGACTCATTCACTTTCGATTTATTCAAGAACAAAAGTTTATTTTAAAGGAGATTTTACTTATAGAAAAAACTCAATCAAGTTTTCGGCGCCGCGGTAGGAAACTGTTATACCACAAATTTTATTTTTAGTCATTTTCTTTATTTGATTTAATTTTACTGAAGCGAATACCTTTTTATATCGCATATTTCTAGTGCATGTCATGATCCATTGACTTGGAGTTTGAACCATTTGATCCAGAAATCTACTTTTTGTAGGAGAAGAAAATCACAAAAGCTGAAAATGGAAGGACGAGAAGTACCAAGGCAGAACAAAGTAGGCGAAGTAAAATATAGACAAGGCGAAAGACATGAATGAGAGTCACTGATCTTTTCTCAAAATTTCAAGCTTCAACCACAAGAAGAGAAATCTGGTTATGTTTCATTGGTAGAGACTTGGATATGTCCCACTATTTATGAGGATTGATCATATAACGAGTCACTGAATAATCTTTTCTCACAATTTCCAAGTGGTTATCTTTTATCGAGTAGATAAGTCCGCAATTATGTTTTTACGCCACTAGTCATTTAACATCGAACAACATAGAGGCTCTAAATTCTATTGCTGCACTTTGAATCGTTTCTGACTCCACGAGGGTCATCAGGTGGAGTGGTTGGATGTAGTTTCGACGTACGTAGGAGCCAATGTATTATATTCAAGGATTCATCGCTCATCTACAGGTGTGGTTATCCTATGCGATCAAATGAGTTAATAGTGCAAGGAAACTCTTGCCAGAGTAAGAAAGGATAAAGTGGTTCCCTATTTGCACATAAGTTGTCACTATAATTACTTAAAGATAAATCACATCATTATCAAATTCAAATTCTTGATAAACCAGTGGTTGCAAATTTAATCGGGATATATGAGTTGAATGGACCGTACAATAAGCTAATCAAAAGATACTGGTTCTTGCAGGAACTATCAGCGATATCGAAGAAATCATGAGACGATTCTACTAGAAGCTCTTACAATGATTCAATAGGTACAATCAGAAATGAGTTTTTATGTTCTTGTGATCAAGGGATTGATACATAGAATGAGGCTAACAAGGTAAGCCGTATAAAAGACACATGTTGTCTCGAATCATATGAGTTGTAAACTCACGACTAGTTGTATCTTTGAACTATTGAGAGTCATACAAATATTGAATAATGTGTTTCCATTGAGATAATCAAATTCAACAAGTTAAATTTGATGACTAAGTTTGGTGGAGATCAAACATATGGCCTATAAAGGGATTTATAAGTGGATTCCATTTTTTAAAGTTGTGAAAGTTAGCATGAATGCTAAATTTGTGAGGAAAATGCAACTACCTGAATTTTATTAAAGAGTTCAAAAACTTGAAGTAGTCAAAATTGAGTCACTAAAAAGTTGACTTTTGAATAGTTGATTTTGACTTGGTGGTTTTTGAAAAGTTTGATTTCGCATCATTTTAATAAGCTTTGTACTGAAACGTCCACTATTTTTTTATTTTAAAATCCTACTAATATTTTTTTTTTTGTAAAATTCGAAACTTGTATACTAAATAACTCAACATTTCCAACATCCAAAAATTTATTTAATATTTAAAATTCACTACTGTATAAAAATCCCTAAATCGTCAATTAACAAAAATCATACGTCAGCTTTTAACATGATCAAAACTAAATTTCAAATTAAAGCATAAAAATCTCTAAATAAATCATTCTCAAAATCTTTATTTCAAAACTTCAACTATCAGGCTAATGCGAAAAATAAATTCTCTTGGGAGTGTATTGCCGGAATCGATTCACTCAAGCGTCAGCACCTCCTTCAATATCATCCTCACCTACAACCATCAAAACCTAATGAATCTAATAACTCATCACGTTCTAATCATGAGTAACAAATAATATATATACAGGAACATGCATAAAAATCATATTTTTATTTAAAATAGCTAGCGTAGTTTGTAAGCATAAATAACTCAAAAATCATTTAATCGTAATGCTTTCCACCATTATATATCATTTTGGTTGAAGTTTGATCCTTGAAAGTGACTAGCTGTAATCGTATCATTTGGTCGACTAATCAGTCTTGGCTCACCATAGCGCATAGGGACGGGCACCAGGCACCGTCGTAAATGGAAATACGATGTTGGGCTCCCTCTCGGGCCTTCTCCCTCACGATATTCCCAATCAAATCATATCATATTTGTCACAATCAATTCACATCCTTCAAAATATATTTCTTCCCTTTTTATTCATAAAATATCGTGTCCTTTCGTAAAATAGCATTTTAACAGGAAAAATCGTACAATTTTAGCATAAATCTTAAAATTCCATATTTCATCATAAATTTTTTAAAATATCATTTAGTGTGCATTATGATTCTTCGGGACACTGCCACACCTTTCGAACTACCGGGACGTAAAATGATCATTTTGCCCTTGGGCACTAAAATTCATGATTTGACATTTTCTTACTTTTATCGATGCAAGCCTATACCAAACCATCATGTCAGCTTGTTAGACATGAATTTTATTGTGGCGATGTTAACTAAATCCAGCAGACCAGAACAGTAGACTCACATATCAGAAGCCGCTGGTCTACTAAAACTAAAGCAGTAGAAAGGATAGAAATACAGAACCAGTAGAAGACGTTGCCTAACGTTACTACTTTAATTGTTACCGTTAAAGTTTCTAGTACTACTATTAATTGCAGCATTAAATACTATACGGAGTCATTTAATGCACTTTACCCAATTAAGTATAAAACAAGACTGATTGTTTTATAGTTTTTCTGCAGGAACCTCTTTTGGTAATAAAGCTGATTATATCAGTTATCTGGAGACATCCTCTGTTTGTGAACGTTGAACTCAGTCGATTATATATACTTGGATCAATTCCTTTTATGGCACAACACTTCGCATAACATCATCTTTCAAGGAACAAAGCTATCATCTCTTATCAGACAAATCTCGAAATTCCTTGAGTACTTAGAGTTCAAACAAAGAAAAGTAGCACACGCTTCATAACTATTATCTGATCTTTTGAAGATCATCTTGTGCTACTGATTCTTACACTCTTCACAATCTTTACATCACTTATACTTTATCAGAAGAGTTTGTAATCTGAAAAGAGTCTTTTCAGAACTTTGTGTATCACATCATTTGTGAGTTGAGTAACTAAGAGTTTCAGTATGCTGAGGTGTAAGTCCTTCTGAAGTGGGTGTGTACAAGAGTTGTACTGTAATTTCCAAAGTCTTTTAGTTATACCTTCTGGAAACAGAAGAAGGGGAGACGTAGAAGATTTTATCTTCGAACTTCCATAAACAACTGCTGCCTACTGTTTTTATTGTCTTTCATTTACCTCATCAGATTGTTTCCGCACGTTTCATTGTAATCTTGGTGAAGGTATACGTACAAGATAAACTACTATCTCTAACAGGATTTTAGTACATAATCAGAAGAAAAAGATAAACGAGTAGAGTTTATTCACCCCCCTCTAAACTCAACTTCGATCCTCAACAATTGGTATCAGAGCAGGTTATTCTTGTTCGTGAAAATCTACAACAGATGGCACATTTTAGCAAGATCCCTATGTTCTCTAAGGAAGATTTTGATGATTGGAAGATTAGAATGCAAGCTCATCTTGCAGCACAAGATGATGACATGTGGTATGTCATCACAGATGGTCCATTGAAAATATTAAAGCCTAACACAGCTGTTGCTGTTACTGAGGGTGCACCGCAGATGGTTGAAAAATCAAGAAGTGAATGGACCAGTGAAGATAAGAAGAAGGCCAACCTTGATAATGTTGCAAAGGATATATTGTATAAAACTCTTGACAAGAACACTTTTAGCAAGATCAAAATGTGTTCTACTCCAAAAGATATTTGGGAGAAGCTCATCCAGATATGTGAAGGAAATGAGCAGACGAAAGAAAACAAACTGTCTGTAGCAATACAGAAGTTCGAAAATATAAAAATGAGAGCTGGTGAAACTCTAAACGAGTTCGATGAAAGATTCAGTAGCCTGGTAAATGAGCTAACAGCTCTGGGTAAAGAGCATAGCAACAGAGAGATAGCCCTCAAGGTGATGAGAGCCTTACCCAGAGAATGGGATGTTAAAACAATGGCTATGAGAGTGTCCAAAGATTTGAACAAATTGGAACTGCACGACTTATTTGCAGATCTGAAAGCTTACGAGTTCGAATTGGAAGTAAGAAGTGAAGAAGAGCCTTCAAGCCTACCTACCAAGGCTCTTGCTGCTACTGCTAATGCTTTTACTGCTACTGCCACTACCTCTTCTACTGCTGCTGCAGTTGTACCTCAAGCACTACCCACTGTGATCATTGACAATACATTGGAGAAGTCTGCTGAACAAATCAGTAGTGATGCTATGTCCTTATTTGTAAAGAAATTTTCCAGGTTCATGAAGAAGAACCATCGAACTTATCAGGGTCCCAATCGCAACTTCAAGAAAGATTCACCATCTTGTGATATGGGATGCTTTAACTGTAGAAAGATAGGTCACTTCATTGCTGATTGTCCTAAACCAAAGAAGGATGACCAGAAGAGAAAGGATCACAAGAGGAATGACAAAAAGTCCAGAAGAGATCGAAAAGCAATGATTGCTGAAGAAAGAAAATCCAAATGGGCGGACTCTAGTTCTGAGTCATCTGATTCAGAAAGTCATTCCAGTGACAGTGATGCTGAAGAAGTCAAATGTCTCATGGCAGACAATGATTCAACCTCGACATTTGGAGAGGTAATTGATTTTGACTCTAACGAATTTACACGAACTGATTTGATTGATGCACTACATGACATGGTAAAAGAGTATTCTAGACTTTTTCAATCATTTGAAGAAGTTAAGATTGAAAATCAGAACTTAAAGAATAAGAACAGTAAGTTAACTTGCTTGCAAGTAGGCAGCTGCAATGATTTACAAGTTAAGATGAGTAAATTAATAACTGAGAATGAAAGAGCCAAAGCAGATTACCAGAAGGTGCTTTCTGAAAACCAGAAGTTGTCGCTACTGGTAAATGCTTGGAACAAGTCTTCTGTTTCACTGGAAAAGATGCAAGAATTACAAAAACAGTCAGGAGACAGGAGTGGTCTCGGTTTTTGTAATAATGAAGGCACTTCTGAAACGAATACTAAGCCAACACTGGATATGTGCAAAGGGAAATATATTCACTTTGTGAAATCCAGCGTGGTACAGAAACCAGAAATATCTATTGCTTCAGTTGAAAGGAATGTAAATCAGATGAACAGAAGAATGCACTATGGTCTGGGTTATGTTAAACCTAAGGAAAAAGTTGACCAGAGTTCTAGATTCAGAAAAGAATTCAACTCTGGAAGACAACATCCTATGAAGGTTAAAAATTACCAGTACTACAACTCAAAACCTGTTCAGAAGAGATACAGACTGGAAAACAGAAACAGAAGAGAGGAACAACACTTTTATATGCATACTATTAGAAATAACAGACCTTCTGTTGCACACACATCTTTGGATACCCGAAGTACAAGGTCACCAAAAATTGTACAAATGTGGGTCCCCAAAGGACTGATAAGGCTTGGACCCAAATAGATTTGGGTACCAGATACTAAAATTTGTGCTTGCAGGAACAGCAGAAGAAAGCAGAAGTCAGTAACTCTACATGGTATCTGGACAGTGGATTTTCCAGACACATGACTGGACAGAAAAACCTATTTTCCGAAATAGTGGATTGCACTGGACCAAAGATAACTTTTGGAGACAACTCAAAAGGTAAAACCATGGGTAAAGGTAAGATTATCCATGGTAACATAACTATTAATGATGTGTTATTAGTTGACAATCTTTGTTACAATCTAATCAGCATTAGTCAACTATGTGATAATGGTTATTCCGTAGCTTTTCAGAAGCATTCATGTATAGTTAGAGATTCTGCTGAAACTACTGTGTTAACTGGAAAGAGAGAAGGCAACACTTACAGAGTATCTTGGAACTCAAATCATGTCAATACTCCTACATGCTTAGTTGCTTCTCTTAGCAATAAACACTGGCTATGGCACAAGAAATTGAATCATCTGAATTTCAAGTCAATCAATTATCTCAAGAAGCAGAATATAGTTGATGGATTGCCTGATATTAATTTTGTTAAAAATCATGTTTGTTCTGCTTGTCAGCTTGGGAAACAGATAAGATCCAGTTTCAAGAACAAAGATATTAAATCAACTTCAAGATGTCTGGAACTACTGCATATGGATCTATTTGGTCCAATCTCTATCATGAGCTTAGGGGGAATGAAATATACTCTTGTTGTTATTGATGATTTTTCTAGATTCACTTGGGTAATATTTCTCGCAGGAAAAGATCAAACCAGTAGCCTCCTGATCAAGCTTCTGAAAAGGATTCAAAATGAAAAATCTACTTCCATCATTAAAATCAGAAGTGATCGGGGTACTAAGTTCACTAACAAGTATCTTGAGTTATATTTGAATGAACAGGGGATTCATCATGAATATTCAGCTGCCAGAACACCTCAACAAAACGGAGTAGCTGAGAGGAGAAATAGAACTCTAAAAGAAGCAGCTAGAACAATGCTAGCAGATGCAGACATCTCTCAGCGCTTCTGGGCTGAAGCTATCAATACTTCTTGTTACACGCAAAACAGATCTATGGTCAACAAAAGGCACAATCA
Organism: Primulina eburnea; assembly: GCF_022965805.1. Taxonomy (NCBI): domain Eukaryota; kingdom Viridiplantae; phylum Streptophyta; class Magnoliopsida; order Lamiales; family Gesneriaceae; genus Primulina; species Primulina eburnea. The sequence goes on from NC_133107.1 coordinate 18,724,614, forward strand.
GACCCCTTATGAAATATGGAAAGGGAAAAATCCTAACGTATCTTTTTTTCATGTGTTTGGTTGCAAATGTTTTGTACTAAATAATGGCAAAAATCATTTAACTGCATTTGACTCAAAATCAGATGCTGGACTATTTCTTGGCTACTCTGCTGTAAGCAAAGCCTTTAGAATCTTCAACAATAGAACTCTTAATGTTGAAGAATCGATTCATGTTGTCTTCGATGAAGACAGCAATGCTCCTGAAATACCTAACATATCTGATTTAAGTAACAGGCTAGACAGAATTCACTTGGAACTTGACAGTGAAGATGATGTATAAGCAAACATCAAGGATCTTCAAAATCCAGAACCAGACATTCTGATAGTGGAACCAGAAGTACAGACTTTGGATCTACCAATGCTAGCAGAAGACACTCAGGAACCTACTACTGGTTCCGTCGAGAACAATCTCAACATATCAAATCACGAAGATATCCTTTTAAATCCTTTTATCTGGAGAAAATCTCATCCTCCATCATTAGTTATTGGTAATCCAACAGCGCCTTTGAGAACCAGAAGGCAAATGCTTAATGAATACATGCATGCTGCTTTTATATCTCAGGATGAACCAAAGAAAATTGAAGAAGCTCTTCTGGATCCGAGTTGGATTGAAGCCATGCAAGAAGAGCTGAATCAATTCAAACGAAATGAAGTTTGGTTTTTAGTGCCTAGACCATCTCACCAAGCCGTCATTGGAACTCGGTGGGTATTTAGAAACAAACTCAATGAAGAAGGCACAGTGGTGAGAAATAAAGCAAGATTGGTTGCTCAAGGCTTCAGACAAGAAGAAGGAATAGACTTTGATGAGACATACGCACCAGTAGCAAGGCTCGAAGCAATCAGAATATTCTTAGCCTTTGCTGCTTTCAAGAATTTCAAAGTATATCAAATGGATGTGAAGAGTGCGTTTCTAAATGGTCTCTTACAAGAAGAAGTCTACGTCGAACAACCTCCAGGTTTTATCGATCATTTCTCACCTCATCACGTGTTTAAATTACACAAAGCTTTATATGGTCTAAAACAAGCACCTAGAGCTTGGTATGACACCTTATCACAGTTTCTTATCGATCATGACTTTACCATTGGAGCAGTAGACAAAACTCTGTTTACTTTAGTCAAGAATAAGCATACTCTTTTAGTACAGATCTATGTTGATGATATTATTTTTGGGTCAACTAACCCCAAATTATATGCAAAGTTTGGAAAATTGATGCAGGATAAATTCGAAATGAGTATGATGGGAGAATTAACATTCTTCTTAGGATTACAGATTAAGCAACTAGATACTGGAATTTTTATAAATCAAGCCAAGTACACCAAGGAGCTTCTGAAAAAGTTTGGCATGGAAGCATGCTCTGCTGCTTCTACTCCAATGAGCTCATCTATTAAACTCGATAAAGATGAAAGTGGAATTCCAGTAGAGGTAACTCAGTATCGTGGACTTATTGGTTCTTTATTATATCTAACTGTCAGTAGGCCAGATATCATGTTTGTTGTTTGTATTTGTGCTAGATTTCAATCTAACCCCAAACAATCTCATTATATTGCTGCTAAACGTATTTTGAAGTACTTAAAAGGAACTCAAAATGTCGGCTTATGGTATCCCAATGATTCATCGTTAAATTTTATTGGATATTTAGATGCTGATTATGCAGGTTGCAAACTAGACCGAAAAAGCACAAGTGGTTTTTGTCAATTTCTTGGTGATAGGCTGATATCCTGGTTTAGCAAGAAGCAGACTTCTATAGCCACATCTACTGCAGAAGCAGAATACCTGGCTGCTGGAAGCTGCTGCTCTCAGATACTGTGGATTCAGCAACAGTTAAGAGACTATGGGATTCAAGCCTCCGAATCACCTATATTCTGTGACAATACCAGTGCAATTGCAATCACACAAAATCTAGTACTTCATTCCAGAACGAAGCACATAGACATCAGACATCATTTCATCAGAGATCATGTGCAAAAGAAGAACATTCATCTGGAATACGTTTCTACTGATCAACAAACAGCAGATATCTTCACAAAACCTTTACCAGAAAACAAGTTTTCTTATTTTCGTAATTCTCTTGGTTTGATAGATTTAACTTGATTATTATCTGTTATCTTGGTTTAGCTATTATGATTACTCGGTTATTTGTCGTATTTTACTTACATTAAGTCATTTGCAGAAAAGCAGAAGGGAAGGTCAAGTACGTAAAATGTAATTTTATTAGAAACCATTCCAGTACGTTACACGATGTAAGAAGTAAAAACAGTAGATCTACAAATGCTATTTAACCAGAAGCGTTACATTTAGCTTTTGTCTTCAGTAATATGAGCTCTCTGCAATTTTCTTGCAAAGTACTTCAACAGGAACAAGAGACTCCAGCAAGCTCAAGGCCTAGAAAGAATCTAGCAAGCTTGGGTCTTGTCAGCACTAATGTATTTTTAGATGCCTTACAAGGCATCATAGATGATTTCAGCATCATCAATCCACCAGCATTCTCTTATTGCATTAGCATGCTTCTGGAAGAAATCGATGCTACATTTCAATATAAATCGAAGCAACATATTTGCTTGACTGTGGACACTACAACTCCAGGAGTGTGTTTCAAGGATCATTACGTAAAGAATGATATTCCCAAACTTCCTTCTGAACATTTCTTCGGCTCCTGGATCAACCTCTAACCTTTTTTTAACTTGAGTTTTCATTTTAGATTGTGTATGTTTTATTTCGTTCTAGTTGTGCAGGTATTTATAGAAGAATCAAAGACCCTTGCGACTGTTCATTTCGACGGTTCAGATTGAAAGATTGCCAAGAGTCACTTGTCGCAATTATGACCACTTATTAGTTGCATTTACCGAGGGGGAACAGTATCTTAGTCAGACTAAGATTTTGACACCTTTTCAGAAAACAGGTAGAATGTTTGTCTTTTCGATAAAACTACGAGTCTGCTGGTTTTGTCAAAGTGCTCAAATATTTCAGCACCCTGAAACTTCCAGCAGACGTTATCATAAAACGACAACTCCTCTTCTGATTTCTTTTAGTAACCGTCTGGACAACCTGTCCTTTTCAAATTTTTGAAATCATTCGTATATCAGACAGTTTCTGCAAATCTTTTTCAAACACTCAACCAAAAACATACTGACACGTGTCTTTATGTTTATTTGACGGCTATATATTTTCTTTCAAATTCACCTTTTTCATCTTTACTGTTTCCTAACTGTTGTTATTCAGCTACTGCTTTCTCTCCATCGTCTCTAACTACAGCAAAGTGTATCTGATTCTATCCACATACAGAAATAGCCGAAGCATATATTCTCAACGCATATCAAGTAAATTTTGCTTCTGTTCTCAACGTCAATGATGAGAATCTCGTCAAAATGTTTCAAGACATTGAGAAATCAGGACTTAGAAAATTCCTGGAAGCACCAGCTGTCATCTACAAAAATGCTCTCCTGGAATTTTACACTAAAGCGACAGTGCATGAAGGAAAAATTGTTCATTCTCAAGGAGATGCATCAATCTCCATTGATGCCACACTTTTGGGAGCCACTTTTCTCCTTCCACTCTCAGGTATTTTTGAACTATCTGATATCTCCAAGATATATATGTCTATTGCGCTCAACTCTTTCTCAGCCTCTGGAGAAGAATTGTCTCCTTCTTGTCACAAGAAATTACTCAAAATAAAATATCAAATTCTGGCCGATATTGTGGCGAAAGCCATTTTAATCAAAGCCGGCACTTTCGACAAGTTGACTAAAGAGAAAGTTCAAGTAATGACTGCCATCACTATGGGAATCAAAGTGGACTGGAGTCGTTTCCTCTTCAGAATCATGAAGACATGATTGTCAAGAAAAGTTCTGGATTCGCTGTTCAAATCAGCGCAATGCTCAAGGATGCTGGTTTCGCCTCTACCAGTGATCAAGATGCTGCTTCAGTATCCATGATTGATGTTGAGAACGTACTCGCGTTAAGTTCTAAGCCAACAGTGGCTGAATTTGTTGCCTTGAAAAAGGAGATCAGAGAAACTGTTTCTGAGGCTCAAAAACCTCAAAGGACAATTAAGAGGAAAAGAGTGATCATTTCGACTGACTCGGACAAAACAGCATCAGAAGAGTCTGCTGCTGCTGTTCAACCACCCGTACCAACTCCAACCAAGAAGAAAGCTCGCACCGTTCTAAAGATCAAGAAGACAGCAGCACTGTCTGAGATTGAGAAAGTACCTATAAGACAGGTATTTCCAGAAGTAGTTCCTTCTGTTCGATCCACTGTTCCTTCGTCTGTACAAGATACTGCATCTATTCCAGCACCATCTACTGCTGCGGCTTTCAAGCCATCGTCTAGAATAGTTATTCGAGAATCAACAAGCGGGTCTTCTGCTTTCCGACCCATTTTGCGTATTTCATCATTAGATAAAGGCAAAGGTAAAATGATTGAAGAACCACCAGTTTTTGGACTCAAAACAGCGGTAATCACCGGTGTTGATCTTCATCTGGCAGAAATCGAAAGCTCTGCAGATGATGACATGAATTTTTTTGACGAATGGCACATAGTCCAACTCTTCCATTCTCTTTCCTACTTCAAGACAAAAGGAACCTATGCAAAAATGGTGAACGCAGAGAAGAGAAGTTTTCAACTTGCAAAAATTGAAATTATCATCGAGGCCCTGCGCAGAAGGAGTTTTATCCTCGATCAGCTGAAATGTCAGAAGCTAGAATCGGTTCTGAAAGTTCTTGAATCGAATTTTGATGATGCTGTTCCTACTGCTGTTCAGGATCAAAACGTTATTTTGATTCTTTCTGACAAGTCGAAACATATGCGTGAGCAACTTCTTGCTCAAGTACAGGGTTTTGGCGAACCCATTGTATATCACGTCGGCCTTGTTCCAGACTTTCATCAGGTTCAGTCAGTTGAGGAAAAGAATGCAGCCTCACCAAAGGCTTCTGCTCTCAGTACTCCTGCTTCTCCAGCAAGGCCCATTCCGTCATCATCTCTGTTATCTTTACATGAACTGGCTTCGGTTGAAGAAGTTATTGAATCGATTGTTCCAACGGTTTCTACCACTCGGGAAGCAGCACCGGCTACTTCATTGCCACCCTCTCCTTCTCCGACTCCAGTGCAACATATGGCAGACTCAGATGTTACTTCTCTCTTGCCAAATTTAGAGAAATTTTCTGCCGCTCATCAAGCAGACATGCATATCCTTCTGAATCAGCCTTCTGCACCTCCAACTGCAGATCCATCAGATTTACATGCTGTCATTGCACCAACGGAAGATAATTTGGCCTCTGACTTGGCCGTTCCCGATGAAGAAATTGCCCCTCCCCTGATTTCTGCTGAACCCACTGTCTCTTCTCTTCCAGAAGAAAGCTCAGCAGACCCCGGTCCTTCTACTGCCTTGATGGACACTAATCTTGTTTCTACTGCGTTGACTATCTCTCATCCTGTTCTGACTGAGACGAACTCTCGTCTTGCTGAGATTAAGCAACGCATGCTTGTGCGAACTCCCTCTCCGGAATCCGATGCATTTAACCTGGAATTTCAAATTGACGCTCTGCAACGAGCACTCAACAACGTGTCGGATTTAGTCAAACGAATGTCCTGTGAAAGCATTTCAGAGTTCAGTGGTGCTCAATCTTTCAGAGAACGAATGGGAAAACACATCTATAACACGGCGGAAAACATGGACAAGATGTATGCCGAAACCATCGTTTTCAGACAGGCTATATCGAGAAATCACAGTAACATCATGCTTGCTCAAACTGATATACTCAACCGAATCACCGAGCATGATGATCTCTTTCGATCATTTTCCGCTTCCTTGGAACTTATGGATGCCAAGATTGATTCACAAAATCAATCTCTCACTACACTGAATGATCGCATCTCTTCTCAAACTCCGTATCTGGAGATGCTAACCAATGGCATTCAGAACATATCTGGAAGAATGAATTATCTCTTCGCCCATGTAGTTTCCTCTGATGCCAAAAAGGGGGAAGATAGAAGAGATCCAGCAGAAGCTAGGCAATCAGAAGCGGAAGCTGAACCTTCAAACAGAAGACTTCAAGATCCTCAGAATGAAGAAGTCATCTACAGGGATATTGAAACTGATTGATTATTTACTTTGATACTTTGTTGACATTATCCGTTTGCTTAATGATTATCTGCTTTATTTATCGCTTTTCTACTGTTTAGGTTTTGGCATCACCACAAAGGGGGAAATTGTTAGACATGAATTTTATTGTGGTGATGTTAACTAAATCCAGCAGACCAGAACAGTAGACTCACTTATCAGAAGCCGCTGGTCTAGTAAAACTAAAGCAGTAGAAAGGATAGAAATACAGAACCAGTAGAAGACGTTGCCTCACGTTACTACTTTAATTGTTACCGTTAAATTTCCTAGTACTAGTATTAATTGCAGCATTAAATACTATACGGAGTCATTTAATGCACTTTACCCAATTAAGTATAAAACAAGACTGATTGTTTTATAGCTTTTCTGCAGGAACCTCTTTTGGTAATAAAGCTGATTATATCAGTTATCTGGAGACATCCTCTGTTTGTGAACGTTGAACTCAGTCGATTATATATACTTGGATCAATTCTTTTTATGGCACGACACTTCGCATAAAATCATCTTTCAAGGAACAAAGCTATCATCTCTTATCGGACAAATCTCGAAATTCCTTGAGTACTTAGAGTTCAACACAAAGAAAAGTAGCACACGCTTCATAGCTATTATCTGATCTTTTGAAGATCATCTTGTGCTACTGATTCTTACACTCTTCACAATCTTTACATCACTTATACTTTATCAGGAAGAGTTTGTAATCTGAAAATAGTCTTCTCAGAACTTTGTGTATCACATCATTTGTGAGTTGAGTAACTAAGAGTTTCAGTAGGCTGAGGTGTAAGTCCTTCTGAAGTGGGTGTGTACAAGAGTTGTACTGTAATTTCCAAAGTCTTTTAGTTATACCTTCTGGAAACAGAAGAAGGGGAGACGTAGAAGATTTTATCTTCGAACTTCCATAAACAACTGCTGCCTACTGTTTTTATTGTCTTTCATTTACCTCATCAGATTGTTTCCGCACGTTTCATTGTAATCTTGGTGAAGGTATACGTACAAGATAAACTACTATCTCTAACAGGATTTTAGTACCTAATCAGAAGAAAAAGATAAACGAGTAGAGTTTATTCACCCCCCCTCTAAAATCAACTTCGATCCTCAACACAGCTTAAAACTAATTTCTAATATTTTTCTCATTTGTAACCCGAGCCTTTTGATTTCATAAGTTAATGAGTAAACCATGAAGCGTTTTAACCCGAATAAATTCTAAACTTAATATATTATTTCTAAATTTTAAAAATAAACTTTTCATCCCTAAACTTAATATGACACCTTAAAATACACCCATAAACATTTCTTAGACTTAAAATTCAGCTCCTCAACTAATTTTCTAATTCTTTTTTAAACTTAACCGCACGTCTCGGTTTTAACCCGTATCGACTCAAAATTTAACCAAACTTGAACCGTAGCTTATTAACAACTTACTAACCCTTTTTTCATCCGAAATCAAGCCAATTAAAACCTTTGAACAAGCCTAGAACCATGCTGGAAAATTCTGCTCATTTTCGAAAACCCTAGCTTGCACAAACCCTCAATCCCTTCGACCCTAGCCCAAGGCCGAGCCAACCAGCCCCTAGCTCACCATCCTAGGACCATGACTGAACCCAAGAGACCCTGTTGGACCAAGCTCAAAGAGCCTAGAAACCCCAGCCCTAATCCGCGCCCCTACATGCCTTAAACAACCCAAAACGACGTGCAACCTTTATCCTCTCTTTCCAGCCCTTGCACAGCCCATCTAGGATAATGACTAGACTCCCTAAGGATCTTTGAACACATCCCAAACAGCAGCTAGCAGTCTCCATCTCCTAGGACCCAAAACGCAAACCCTAGTCCATATAAACCCAATTTTCGTTCATCAAGGTATCCTATCTTGTTCAGCCTTTAAACGTACACCTAGGGACCCTTAAACGCCCTATCATGGCAGCCGCTTTGTGCAACAAAACCATGTATTTAAAAGCATAAAAATCAAAGTTTTATCATGTCCATGCCCCAAAAACAAAAATAAAAGGAGATTTTCATATTTTTCATGCAAACATGATTAAACCCACATAATATGATTTGAATGTTGCAAAAGAAGGTTTGTAAACTTGTCTTTGCCTATAAAACGCTCGAAATACGAATACTGAAGCGGTAGAAGTTGGTGACGAACGGAGGACGATTTTATTTTTTTCTACCCTTTTTTATTTGTCAAAACCCCACCAAAAACCCACCTTTGGATGCAAGGGAGTCGAGTGATCGTTGTTCGAAAGAAGAACAAGGAAGAAAGTCGAAGAACGAAAGAGAAAAAAATTGAAATTTCCTTGCCCAAACCCTTCTTTGGCCACTGTTTCCCTTCACTATTATGTGAATGTGTGTGTGCGTTTAGGGGGGGGGGGGGGGGTGTGTGTGTGTTTAGGTCTAGGAGTCTTTCTTTTATTTTTATTTTTTATTTCTTTAAATAAATAATAAAAGGCTTTCAAAATATTTTATTAGTAGGCTTAATTAACCTTAGTTAATTAGCCTCATTAAGATTATAAAATAATTAGGCCTTAAAAGATTTAAAAATACTTATTTCCAAAAAAAACCCTTATAAAATACATAAAATTTCTTGCTCCCGCTAATTAATTTAAACTTGAACTTATAAATGCAATAGTTCTTAAAATATTTAAAATAAATATTTTCTTAGGTAAAATAAAAGTTTAGCTTTTAAATATTTAACAGTTTAATTTTCTCTGGTCTTCCGTCCCCAGTCAACACCGATATTCTTCTGAAAATATTTTAAATTATGAAACCAATTAAAATTACACAATCAATCATTTAATCACTAAAAATATATCATTCATGCATCTAAAATTATTTAATTAAAATATTTTAGCAATTTAATAATTTTCATGCATGTGGTTTACGTGGACTGATTTTCGGACGATACAAATCCTCTCCCCTTAAATAATAAAATTTTGTCCTCGAAATTTGTCTAGTCTTGATTATTGAAAAGCTTAGGCTCCCTCATTTACCTCATACTTAATCAGATCGACTTAAATTTTGCACTCTAACACGCTTTCGCTGCGTACTATAATATGTCATCTTCTATTTTTATATGTTTATACCAATTTTCTTGATCTCCAGAAATTCAAAGTTTTAGCTAACTCTACATCCTCTATTAATTATAAAGCCTAAACTATATTGGGTTATTTTATTTTCCCAAAGATTAATTAATTGCTCGAATTTTACCTTAAGTCGTCCTGATCGTATAATTTAATTTTCTCAAAATATACTCCTATTGTCAAACACTGTTTCGATCCATAGTTATCTTATAATATCCATGACTATAAAACAACTTAATGGCGGGTTCTTACTAAAACATCATTCATGTTTTTCCCAAACATATTGTCCTTAACATCATCATCAATACATATTTGTTTTCTTATATCCCAAGCATTCAAAGTACTTAAACGATTCAAGTCTATCGAGTCACCATTTTTCATCCAGATTTCATTCTAGATCCCCTTATAATATTAAAAACTTATACGTAACCTTGGAACCCAAGATCATGTCATATGTAACCAAGATCATGTCGTATGGCCTTACAGTTACAAAATCTTAACACTCTAGGGACAAAAACTTTTATCCACCTTCCCTAAATAATTTACTCTTAGTATCGTATAAATGTAAAACTTATTATGCTACCTTTTCCTCGATGCTTATCTATATTATGATGCGAACAAGGATGGTCAAGCTCCAAGGAAAGCATGAGATCCTTTAGAGTTGCCGGAGGGACCAATCACGAGGGGACGACTGAAGAGGTTCAAGGAAGCATTGCATGGGCTTATAAGCAAAGGAGAAGGACGTACAAGCGGGCTTCGTGATGCATGGGAGTATGTGTGGATTCCAAAGGAACGTTATTCAAGCATTTTGTGAACGACCAAGACTATACGGACCCGAGCACGGACCTGTACATGGGGTCCGTGTCCAGCACAATCAGGGTTGAGAAATCCAGAGCCTACACAGACCCGAGCACGGACTTGTACACGGGATCCGTGTCCTATACATCCGGGATGGAGAATTCCAGTGTCTACACGGACCCCCTTCCGGACCTCTACATGGGGTCCGTGTATGAGACGGCTTGGCGAGTTTTTGTTTCTTTTTTTTAGAGTTTTATTTTGTTTGGTAACTAGATTTCATATCTTTTGATTATGTAAAACATAATGGACGAAAATTAACATACATTTTTTCAGATTATTATTGATTGAGTATCAAACTTTTGAGTTTTCTCTCAAAACTTTTCAAGGCTTAGCTTTGTTTCAAAATCAAACTTATCAAAGTTTAACTTTGAGGCGTTTGTCGATCGTTCTTACGCGGATTGTCAAAGACGAGTTCTTTGAAGGTTCGTCATAATTTCGGTTGTTTATTTCGTGATTGTTTGTTGCTAAAATTTTCATAGTTTAGAGGTGAATCACACACACACTTGATTCAAAAATCGGGACAACAACGATTCCTTGTTCGTTATTGAATTGAGGGCGCGATTCTTAATTAATCGTGTTTGCTATTTATTCGTACGAGGATTCACATCATTTGGTATCAGAGCTTATGTTCATTGAATTCAAGTAAGTTATCTTGTTCTTAAATTTTCAGTTTTGTGTTATCTCCTTGTTCGTTTCCAGATCTGTTTTGGTTTATCGTTCTTCGTCAGTGTCTGAAATTTTTGGTGATATTTTTTTGTTGGGAGTTTCGAGTAAGTACTTAGCAAATAAATAAAGTACAAAAATTCCAAAAATTCACCATTATTTCTCTTTGGTATTTTTTTCTATTCCTTTTGTTAGTCATATACAAGTGTCTCATATAGTAAAAAAAAATAATATATCTTCAAATTGCTTGCCTATGCAATCCAAGTGAGTCGATCACATTTGTTCACGAGTTTGAACTTGATTGTTTGATATACACAAATACAAAGTTTGAGCACACTTTCGAGAATACTATCAAATTTGAGTGATATTACTTGAGTGCAAGTGAATTTTCTTTGGAGTCACTAGTGATTATTTGTTGTGAGCAAAAAAAATTATAGAGAGGAGAGGCGAGTGAATTTTCTTTGGAGTGACCGTGGGCATTTGGGTGAGGAATATCTATTATTTCTACTAACATTTTCTTGCAAGTACAACTCTAAAAGCAAATGGAGAAGGAGGTAGGAGATAGTTCGAACCAAGGATTATCTAAGGTTCAAATGGAGGCGTTGTTTGGGCATTTTAGTAGGATGATGAGGAATGAATTAGAGCCCTTACATGAGAGGTTGGATAAGCTTGAAGTTAGTGCTAGTGGGAGTAAATATAAACCTAAAGATTTGGGTAAAGAAGATGAGGAATATGATTTGGGAAGAGATGAGGAGAGCCAAAATGAAAATTGGGGTAGGAATGGAAGAGGTAGAGGATTTGGTAGAGGAAAAATATAAGCTGTACGGGGTCGATATGATGGGAATAGGGAAGATGGTAATATGGGTAGTATTAAGATGAAAATTCCTTCGTTCTATGGGAAATCTGATCCGGAGGCATACTTAAAATGGGAAAAGAGGTTAGAGTTTGTGTTTGAATGTCACAACTACTCCGAACAAAAGAAGGTTAGGTTGGCGGTGGTGGAATTTCTAGACTATGCTCTCATTTGGTGGGATCAACTAGTGACCACTAGGAAGAGGTATAATGAGAGACCCATTGAAATTTGGGATGATATGAAACGGGCCATGAGGAAGAGGTTTGTCCCCAATCACCACTATAGGGAGATGTTTAAGAGGCTACAAAATTTGAGGCAATGGAGTAAAGAGTTTGGAGGACTACTATAAGGATATGGAAGTAGTCAAGATTAGGGAAAATATTGAGGAAGATATTGAGGCGATGATGGCTATTTTTCTTTTTGGTTTGAACAGGGAAATACAGGATCAAGTGGAGCTTAGGAACTACTTGGATCTAGACGAGATGGTGCAAATGGCCATAAAAGTGGAACAACAACTCAAGAGATGAGGAGTTGGCCGCACTAATCAAACTGGGGGTTCATCATCTTCTTGGCGATCAAATGTGGTGAAACGTGAGGAGAATAAGGTGGTGACCAAGCCCAAGAGAGACCAAACAAGAGGCGCCTAAACAAGGAGTGCAAGGTAAATCTGAAACTCCTCTTAATCGATGTAGAGATGTTAGATGTTTTAGGTGTCAAGGATTAGGATATATTTCTAGTGAATGTCCTAATAAAAGGGTGATGATTTTAAATGACTATGGTGAGTATGAATCGCATAGTGATGGTGGTGATGATGATGATGATGATGATGATGATGATGATGATGATGTCTGCGTTAGAGGATCCTGATGAGGGATATGAGGCGGTTGTAGGTGAAGCATTAGTGACTAGGCGTATCATGAGTGCCCAAGTCAAGGAAAAGGAGACTAACCAAAGGGAAAACTTGCTCCATACTAGATGTTTTGTGAATAACAAGGTTTGCAATCTTATCATAGATGGGGGAAGTTGCACCAATGTGGCTAGTAGTGAGATGGTCGAAAAATTGGGTTTACCTATATTGAAGCATCCTCAACCATATAGGCTTCAATGGTTGAATGATTGTGCGGAGGTGAAGGTGACAAAACAAGCGCTGGTTTCTTTTTCGATTGGGAAGTATGTTGATGAGGTGTTGTGTGATGTGGTGCCAATGCATGCTTGCCATATTTTGTTAGGGAGACCATGGCAATATGATAGACAAGTGACACATAATGGGTTTAGGAATAGATATTCTTTTGTACTCAAGAAAGAAACCATTGTTTTACTTCCTTTGTCCCCAAAACAAGTGTTGGAAGACCAATTGAAAAAAAAGAAGAGAGATGAGGTCGAAAAAAAGAGTGAACTGAAAAGTGAGGTGGCCTTTGAAAATAAAAATGAGATGGCTGAAAAAAAGAGACATAAAAATAGTGAGATATCCATACAAAAGAAAAAGGAGAGAAAAGAAATTGAGAGAAAAGAAAATGAGAGGAAAGAGGCCAAAAAGAAATCATATATGGCCCAAAAGAGTGAGTTGAAGCAATTGATGCACACACATGAACCACTTGTGTTGATTGTTTATAAGGAGATCCTCCTTAACACAAGTGATGTAGCCGGGTCCCTTCCGAGCATTGTTGTTTCACTTTTCAGAAATTTGAAGATATATTTCCGGAGGAGTTACCTCAATGCTTACCACCATTGAGGGGAATCGAGCACGAAATCGATTTCGTACCTGGGAGTGCATTGCCAAATCGTCCAGCCTATAGGAGCAATCCGGAGGAGACTAAGGAGCTTCAACGACAGGTAAGTGAGTTGTTAGATAGGGGTTTTGTGAGCGAGTCTATGTCTCCTTGTGCTATACCTGCTTTATTAGTTCCTAAAAAAGATGGCTCATGGCATATGTGTGTAGATTGTAGGGCAATCAACAACATAACCATTAATTATAGGCATCACATACCTAAACTAGATGATATGTTAGATGAGTTGCATGGTGCAAGTATTTTTAGTAAAATTGACTTGAAGAGTAGTTATCACCAAATTAGGATGAGAGAATGTGATGAGTGGAAAACTGCTTTTAAAACCAAATACAGGTTATATGAGTGGATGTTCATTCCATTTGGCTTAACTTACGCTCCTAGTACCTTTATGAGATTAATGAACCATGTTTTGCGTGCATACATAGGAAAATATGTTGTTGTTTACTTTGATGATATCCTAGTGTATAGCAAAAACTTGGATGAGCATGTTAATCACTTGAGACTTGTGCTAATCACACTAAGGGCTGAAAATTTATATGCTAACTTAAAGAAATGTGATTTTTGTACAAACAAAATTGTCTTTCTTGGTTTTGTGGTAAGCTCGCAGGGAGTACATGTGGATGAAGACAAGTTAAGTGATATTCGAGATTGGCCAACGCCTACTACTGTTGGTCAAGTTCGAAGTTTTCATGGTCTTGCAAGCTTCTATAGGAGGTTTGTAAAAGATTTTAGCACACTGGCGGCACCAATGATAGCGGTGATTAAGAAGAATGTTCCATCTATTGGGGCGAGGAGCAAGAGAAGTCTTTTAATATTATCAAACAAAAATTAATTAATACTCCTATTGAATGTGATGCTTCAGGTGTAGGTTTTGGCGGAGTTTTGATGCAAGGAGGGCGGCCAGTGGCGTACTTTAGCGAGAAGCTCAATGGAAGCAGCCCTGAACTATCCCACGTATGACAAAGAGTTCTACGAGCTCGTGAGGACTCTAGAGACGTGGCAGCACTACTTGAGGCCTAAGGAGTTTGTGATTCATACGGATCATGAGTCTCTAAAGCACCTTAAGGGGCAACAAAAGCTGAACAAGCAGCATGCCAAGTGGGAGGCATTCATAGAGACATTGCCCTACATCATCAAGTACAAATAAGGTAAGGAGAATGTAGTGGCCGACGCACTATCACGGAGGTACGTACTAATCTCTACCTTGGAATAAAAAATTTTGGGGTTTGAGCATGTGAAGCAATTGTATGTGCTAGATGAGGATTTTAAGAGTGTATTTGAAACATGTATGCATGGTCCACATGACAAATTTTATTTGCATCATGGTTTCTTGTTTAGAGAAGATAGGTTGTGCATCCCTAAATCATCGATTCGTGAATTGCTTGTTAGAGAAGCACATGGGGGTGGTTTGATGGGACACTGTGGTGTGGCAAAAAACTTTGAATGCTTTGCATGAACATTTTTATTGGCCACATATGAAGCGTGATGTTGAGAGATTTTGTGATAAATGCGTAACTTGTAGGCAAGCTAAGTCTAGGACACAACCACATGGATTGTATACACCACTTCCTGTCCCTGGTGAACCTTGGATTGACATATCTATGGACTTTGTTTTGGGGTTCCCTAGGACTAAGAAAGGGAGGGATTCGATATTTGTTGTTGTTGATAGATTTTTTAAGATGACACATTTTATTGCTTGTCACAAAACTGATGATGCTTCTCACATTGCGGAATTGTTCTTTAGAGAAGTCGTTAGGTTGCATGGTATGCCTATGACTACTGTTTCTGACCGTGATGTTAAATTCTTGAGTTACTTTTGGAAAACATTGTGGGCTAAACTTGGCATAAAATTGTTGTTTTCTACCACTTGTCATTCTCAAACGGATGGAGAGGTTGTTAATAGAACGTTAGGAGCACTTTTGCGTGCTATACTTAAAAAGAACTTAAAGAATTGGGAAGATTGTTTTCCATTTGTTGAGTTTTTGTATAATCGTTGCATGCATTCAACTACAAATTATTCGCCATTTGAGATTGTTTATGGTTTTAATCCTTTGACTCCGTTGGATATGATGTCTTTACCTGTGAGTGAAAGGTTAAACATAGATGGCAAAAAGAACGCTGAATTTGTTAGAGGTTTTCATGAAAAGGCCAAGGTCAACATAGAGAAGAAGAATTAGCAATATGCCAAACAAGCCAACAAGGGGAAGAAGAAGATGGTCTTTGAGAAAGGTGATTGGGTGTGGCTCCACTTACGGAAGGAAATGTTCCCCGAGAAGCATCGTTCAAAGCTATTACCTAGGGGCGATGGACCATTTCAAGTCCTTGAAAGGATCAATGACAATGCCTACAAACTCGATTTAACAGGTGAGTATAACGTGAGCTCTACTTTTAATGTTAGTGATTTGTCGTTGTTTGATGTAGGTGATGAACAAGATTTGAGGACAAATCCTTTTCAAGAAGAGGAGGATGATGCGAACAAGGATGGTCAAGCTCCAAGGAAAGCATGGGATCCTTTAGAGTTGCCGGAGGGACCAATCATGAGGGGACGACTGAAGAGGTTCAAGGAAGCATTTCATGGGCTTATAAGCAAAGGAAAAGGATGTACAAGCGAGGTGCAAAGTGCGGAAGGCTTCGTGATGCATGGGAGTATGTGTGGATTCCAAAGGAACATTATTCAGGCATTTTGGGAACGACCGAGACTACACAGACCCGATCATGGATCTGTACACGAGGTCCGTGTCCAGAACAATCAAGTTTGAGAAATCCAGAGCCTACACGGACCCGAGCACGGACCTGTACACGGGGTCCGTGTTCTATACATCCGGGATGGAGAATTCTAGTGTCTACATGGACCCCCTTCCGGACCTCTACACGGTGTCTGTGTATGAGACGGATTGGCGAGATTTTGTTTCTTTTTTTAGAGTTTTATTTTGTTTGGTAACTAGATTTCATATCTTTTGATTATGTAAAACATAATGGACGAAAATTAACATATATTTTTTCAGATTATTATTGATTGAGTATCAAACTTTTGAGTTTTCTCTCAAAACTTTTCAAGGCTTAGCTTTATTTCAAAATCAAACTTATCAAAGTTTTAAATTTGTGGCGTTTGTCGATCGTTCTTACGCGGATTGTCAAAGACGAGTTCTTTGAAGGTTCGTCATAATTTTGGTTGTTTATTTCGTGATTGTTTGTTGCTAAACTTTTCATAGTTTAGAGGTGAAAATCACACACACACTTGATTCAAAAGATCGGAATAACAACGTTCTTTGTTCGTTATTGAATTGAGGGCGCGATTCTAAATTAGTCGTGTTTGCTATTTATTCGTACGAGGATTCACATCATATTATGTGACTTATTTCACATAAGGTGGTTATCTAATTGTTATCCCAAAAGGTAGAGTATTTTCCTTATTTCGGAAATGTCATTCCTTAACTTACTGTAGTCAAGATAATTCAAGGTTTTACATATCCCAATTTAAGTGTTTAGCATTCCTAAAATTCAAACTTAATATTCAAAAGGTAAATCCTTGCCCAAAAATAATATTTCATATATTGAACTCGAAACTTATCCATGAGGTTTCAGTTCCATCTATTACCATAAATCTCATAGTCCACATAACCTAGCATCCATAAAATCATTATTATTTACCTAATAAAACTTACTACATAATCCCAATGCATATTTCCAATAGGTCCCAAAATAATTTTCTCCTAGTAGCAACTATACTCTTGATCACCAATTAGAACTTAGATTTTCAATTTCATAGTCTCAAAAGAATTAACTATTTTATGACGCTACGAGTTGTTTCTTAATAACTTTAAATATTTTCCCAAATGAATCCATCATGATAAGGTTTACTGACAAAGTTCAAAAACAAAGATTTCTGGATATTAGAAATCATAGCATTCGCATTGTAAACCCAAAAATGAAATTATTTCTTTTTATCTTTGTGGGGACCCGAACCTAATTCGTCTTCTTAATCATTATTAAGAATCAATATAACAATTAAGTAATGTGGGACATAATTTTTTTTTAAAAAAATGCAAGTGCGGAAACATAATGTACTCAATCTGGTATACCGTATACATGTCAATATAAAAGTACAAGTCTTGTACAACATTTGTTTATCTCAAAATCAAGTTCAGTCACTATATCAAGTACTGAAAATCGATCTATTCTAAGTTCGGATCTCCACGCTAATTCTGAATCTCTCATCCTCTTCCTGATCCTGATCCTGCCCCACCTGTTGTCATGCACACATAAAAACAAGACAACAGCCAGATAACTCCGGTGAGAATATAATCCCAGTATAAACAATGTAAACATACAGTCATATAAAAGCATATATAAAAGAATGAAACACATATCGATAACATGTATCAAATCTGAAAGACATGTATCGTTATCAAGTATTGAATAAAACTCTGGAATCGTCACTTCAGAATCGACTCATTTCTAATCTAAAGATCCCGGTTGAATAAGAACGCAACGTTCTCCCACCTACTTTCCCCAGCCAGATGGTGGTACGTCCTTAATCCCAGACTTTGGCTATCTATGTCGAATATCTGCAATAGAAGTCGATCTACTCCTAAGCACATCGATATATACCCAAGTCCAGTGACTTGGCGGTTCTGCCAAAGACTAGGCATATCTGCCCAAGACTCTAACGCATGCTTTACTATAAATCAATAGAATAAGCATATCAATATCACACATTGCAACATACCAAGGCAATGGCAATTCAGTATGTGATTTTGGGAAACTCAAGTCAAATCAAACTCGAGTTGTGCAATCCCGTATCAACATTGATTTATACCTTTCGTTCTATCAATCTGACTCTATCGAAGTCTCGAATCCAAAGCCTGTCAATATCAATCTGGCAATGACAATATCGAATATACCATATCAATATACCATTCAAATCAAGACATCTCAGTCTTATCAAATTCTGACGGCATAACAGTATAATCTCAATATACCCAATAATACAATATCAATCTCAACATCTCATAATCAATAACAATACAAATCTGATATAAAATCTCAATCAAATCCATTCTGAAAATCATAACAATTTCATCCAGTGTTTGTTCTTCAATCCGGTTTCGATTATACGATGTCTAACATATCGAGAACACCATATATGAGTCATATCCGATTCTGGCAATATCATAATTTCGAATCATAACAAAACCTAGTAAAACATACGTCCTGTAGAAGCCGGTAACGAGAGGATCACGGTATTGAAGTCGGATTATAATTCGGACATATATGTCTAACATATCGAGAACACCATACATGATAGATAAACGTGTCTCATTTTCCATGAATTTCAGTCGGCGCTCGGGCGGTCACAACCTACCGCTCGGGCGCCGAACCTTCTGTCCAAGTATTCGGCTTATCATCCACTGGCGCTCGGGCGGTCAAAAACTACTGCTCGGGCGCCAGACGTTCTGTCCAATTTCTCATCTTGTTGAACACTGGCGCTCAGGCGGTCATTTTCTACCGCTCAGGCGCCAGACTTTCTGTCCAACGTTTACAAAACTCTTATGTTTTACCCAATCTGGTCTCGGAGTGATCCGTCTATAATCATATCAGTTCAGAATCAATAATCTCAGCTTAACATGATAAAATCTCAGGCATTACAAACTTACTTCCCCAAATTTCGCAGTTACCTCGTATATCCCCCAAATAATATTTTTCTCAAATCTTATAAATTGTAGCTTACAAAAATTATACTGAAATCCGATATTCTTAGCTTGTATTCCTCGACTCCTTCATAACATTACTTCCATTGTTTTGCCTAATATCACAATGTGCACGAATTCCGTTACTGATTTTCTCCTCTCAATTAACTTACCTAAATTCTGGAATCTACATTACAGAACTCCGAAACTTCCTGATACAATAGCAATCGTTAAACCAAGGGTCTTTGTATCTTACGGTAAAACCATAAATAAAAATATAGTTGATTAAATCTTATATTTAATATTTATATCCTTCGTGTTTCACGACATACGCTTATAACACCTATAATACAATTGTAATTCCCTATAATCCACTATGATACTCAAAAATTAATAATTTGACAAATTTCACTTTCTCATCAAAAATTGATAATACTAATATTTCTCGTTCCTCCTAGGACATCTCATACTTACATATCTGTCTAATTTCATCAACCACAATTTCTTATGTAACCCTTAATTGTTAATTTATTTGCTAATTATATTCAAATAGTACCTTTTATTTTTCAGTAAATTGCAAACTAACTCCCAAAGCTCTCGGATTATTCGATTAAGCCTAATTTATCGCATTTCCTAGCTCATCAAACTATCGAATTTAAAGCAATACGGCTCCCATAGATTTCGAAAATTGTAAAATGACCCCATAATTCTCCTAAAATTTACAATCAAGACCCAAAAATTCTCGAATTCTCCAATTTAGCTCCAAATTTTCGCCTTTTAGCCGTCCAAGTTTACATATTCATACAACTAAGCCCCTATATTTTCAAATTATAGCAAAATCACCCTCAATATTTCTGAAATCTTGCAATTAAGTTCCTCAAAGTATTATAATTAAGTCCTGATTCCTAAAATTCAACCCAAAACATCAACTTCAAAATTCTCTTCCTACACAATGTATAATTCGAAACAAGCAGTCCTAAATAACCAAGTTCAATTCGCCTCAACTTAATCTTAGATAGTGCAAAATTTCGAGATACACAAAAACCAAATTCTCCTCACGTCTCTGAAGAATAACTGTAAACACCATCCAAACCACGTAACCAACATGCATTTAATTTAGAAAAATGATGCCTTCAAATCTCTATATCATAAAAGCATTTTAAAAAATTTCCAACATGTAAAATTCAAAGCAGTAAATACTCACAGACTTGAGGCGTGACTTAGCTTCTCGGAGTGGCAGTAGCACAACCTTTTCAGGATCCTTCGCTCTAATACCAACTGAAATGTCCACTACTTTTTTATCTTTAAAATCCTACTGATATTTTTTTTCGTAAAATTAGAAACTTGCATACTAAATAACTCAACATTTCTAACATCCAAAAATTTATTTAACATTTAAAATTCCTAAGAGCATAAAAATCCCCAAGTACAATATTAACAAAAATCCTTCGTCAACCTTTAACATGATAAAAACTGAACTTCAAATTAAAGCATAAAAACCTCTAAATAAATCATTCTCAAAATTTTTATTTCAAAACTTCAAATATAAAGCTAATTCGGAAAATAAAGTCTATCGGGAGTATACTGCCGGACCCGATCTATTCAAGCGTCAGCGCCTTCCTCGAATATCATCTTCACCTACAACCATCCAAATCTAGTGAGTCTAATGATTCAACACGTTCTAACCATGACTAAAAAATAATATATATATATACATGCACATGAATAAAAAGCATAAATTTATTTAAAATAGCTGGTGTAAGTTTGTAAGCATAAATAACTCATAAATAATTTAATCGTAAAGCTTTCCATTAGGGATGTAATCGAGTCGAACCGAGTCGAACTCTTGAATGTTTGAGTTTGGTTCGTTTATAATCGAGCCGAGCTCAAGCTTTATTTAACGAATATATGCATGGTTGTCCAGCTTATTCAAGCCTTTATTGAGCCTAAACAAGCTTAATAAATATGAATTATACATTTAAATTTTCATTAAATTAATTAAAATTAAATTATATATTTAAAGAAAAATATATTATTCTTATTAAAATTTGTTAATTTATTATAATAAATAAATTAAAAATAGATTTGTAAATTCATCTAAAAGATTACTCATGAACTTATCAACGAACATGTTCACGAGCTAACGAGCTGAATACTGTAAAGCTTGAGTTTGGTTTGTTTATCTTAACGAGCCTCATTAAACGAGCTCAAACGAGCTTTTATCAAATCGAGCTTAGCTCACAAACGGTTTGGTTCGTTTACATCCTTACTTTCCATCATCATATATAACGTATCATGTCGTCGACTGATCAGTCTTAGCTCACCATTATGCATGGGGACGGGCAATAAGCACCGCCGTAAATGGAAATATGATCGTTGGGCTCCCTCTAGGGCCTTCTCCCTCACGATATTCTCAATCATATCATATCATATTTGTCATAGTCAATTCACATCCTTCAAAATATATTTATTTCTTTTTTATTCATAAAATATCTTGTTCTTTCCAAATTCGTAAAATAGCATTTTAACAGAAAAATACAACTTTAGCATAATTCATAAAATTCAATATTTTCATCATAAAAAATTTAAATATCATGTTGCATGTATTATGATTCTTCGGGACACTGCCAGACCTTTCGAAATACCTGGAACGCAAAATGACCATTTTGCCCTTGGGCTCTAAAATGCATGATTTTAATGTTTTCTTACTTTTATCGACTCGATCATATCCCAAACCATCATATAAGCTTAAAATTAATTTCTAATATTTTTCTTATACGTAAACCCGAGCCTTTTGATTTAATAACTTAATGACTAAACCATGAAGCATTTTTAAGCCGAATAAATTCAAAACTTAATATTTTCTTCCCAAATTTTAAACATGAACTTTCATCCCTAAACTTAACATGACACCTTAAAATATACACATAAACATTTCTTAGACATAAAATTAAGCTCATCAACTAATTTCTCAATGTTTTTAAAACTTAACCGTACGTCTCGATTTTAACCAGTATCGACTCAAAACTTAACCAAACTTGTATCATATCTTATTAACACCTTACTAATCCTTTTTCATCCCAAATCAAGCCAATTAAAACCTTTCAACAAACCTAGAACCATGCGGGAAAATTCTGCTCATTTTCAAAAACTCTAGCTTGCACAAACCCTCAATCCCTTCGATCCTAGCTCATGGACAACCCAACCAGCACCTACCTAACCATCCTAGGACCAAGACTGAACCCTAGAGACTCTGCTGGACCAAGATTAAAGAGCCTAGAA
Source organism: Primulina eburnea (assembly GCF_022965805.1). NCBI lineage: Eukaryota > Viridiplantae > Streptophyta > Magnoliopsida > Lamiales > Gesneriaceae > Primulina > Primulina eburnea. The sequence continues at coordinate 18,746,982 of NC_133107.1, forward strand.
CCCCCAGCACTAAGCCGCGCCCATACATACTTTAAACAACCCAAAACGGCGTGCAACCTTTATCCTCTCTTTACAGCCCTTGCACAACCCATCTAGTACAATGACTAGACTCCTTAGGACCCTTGAACACATCCCAAATAGCAGATAGCAGTCTCCCTCGCATAGGACCCGAAACACAAACCCTAGTCCATAGAAAACCAATTTTCGTTCATCAAGGCATCCTGTCTGAAAGCGGACCGGTTACGGTGGCCGGAAGCGCAACGGAAGCACAAAAATCGAATTTTATGAGGAAAATTTCGGCCACCCCATTTCTTTGTGCAACAAATACAAAAACACACATAATGACATTCATAGGGTGTTATAAAATCGTTACCTATCAATCTCAAGAGATTGATGATGGCACCAACCAAGTTGTAAACAACTTGGCTCTTGAATGGCATGAAGAAATCTACAAGCTCCTCCTTTTCTTTGAGTTCTTTCCTTCAAAATCAAGCCCACCACTAACTAGGTAAATCCCTTCTTGTTTTGCACTAGAAAAACAAGAAGATTTATCAAAGAGAAGTATTTTATTCTTCAACAATTTGAAGAACAAAATGGAGAAAAATCTTGGGAGAGAATTGGAGGTGAGGTTTCGGCCATATGCATGTGTAATGGAGGAGGGAAGAGTTCTCTTGGGGTTGCAAAAAGTTGATCCAAAAAGTGGCATGCCATGCCAATATTTTATTCAAAAGTAATCTCCAACCCTTCACCTCTCATGCATGCATACAATATAGTTTTTAATCAAATTAAAAACTTTGGACTAAATTTAATTATCTCAAACATATTTGAGACTAATTAAACATTACTTGAATTTACCCAAGTCCCACTAGTTAAATAATTATTTTAATTGAGCTCTACTAGACTCAATATTATTTAATTAATCCAACACTTGAATTAATTTAATTATTTGGACTCTACTAGGCCCACTAGTGTTTAATTAATTCAACACTTGAATTAATTTAATTTAGTCCATAATAATGTTTATGAAAATCACAATTTTCAAATACATTATTCACTTGGCCAAATTTTAATTTAGGAACACTTCCATAAATCAAAATTTACATTTCTCTCATAGAAGTCATACTTCTATTTTTCCTTACACTTATAAACTCATTTATAAGTCGTTCAACACTTTGAACTATTTTCTCCATTATAGAAGTCATACTTCCAATTTTTCTTACGCTTATAAACTCCTTTATAAGCCGTTCAACACATTGAACTATTTTTACTTCTCATCGGGATTTACAAAGCTAGTACTTGTGTGGCCCTAATTGGTTCATTGATACAACTAGCCGTGGGTTCACATCTCCATGTGATTCGGACTAAACATGTCCTTATTCGAGCATACCCCAATTGCTCCATTCTTACTTATCAACTCCTTGATAGTAAGAACGTCAGAACTCAAGTCTGATAGTACCCAACCAATCACGTTAAACGCCTAGCAGCATCGCTTACGTGATTCCCTAGGTATCACATGATAGTGCCTGCAAGAACCATTCAATTATGGTTAGCGTACAGTACGGTCCCTTCAACTCATATATCCCGATCGATTCGACAACCATTGGTTTATCGAGAGTTGTCAATGAATCGATACTATGTGTCATGTCGTAGTTGCATCGATGGTGTAATCTATGAAACACCTTTCATAATTACAACCATACTCTGGCCAGAGATTTCAACCTACATACACATGATAACACATAGGATATCCATACCCGAAGGTAAGCGGTGAATCCCCGACTACAATGCATCGACTCCTATGTGTTTCGACAGAACACCCAACCTTGCCACCTGATGACCCCATGAGAGTCGGTAAACAAGTCAAAGTGTAATTCTAGCACATAGAGTCTCAATGTTGTCCCGGGTCATAAGGACTAATTCTGTACAACCATAAACCAGGACTTTTCCACTCGATAAGTGAGAACCACTTGGAAAGTCCTTTTATGGAGGGTTGTTCAGTGCACTCTACAAGGAGCACCTATCTGCATGTTCGGACATCACAATGTCCCCTACCAATGAAACATGGTACTCACATCGCAGATACTAGTCTCTAACTCGAGCGGCCTATATCCTTCTTAGTGGCGGCTGAATCGACTAGGAACCGTTTAGAATATACAGTATTACAAATATGAGTTTCATGATACTCATCATATGAGCATCTCATATTCTTTCTACTATTTGTATATTCAAGGGCTTTATCTATACAGCTAGCATGGGTATACAGATAAAGATTTGCCAAAATAATAATTTCAAATATTATTAAAATAAAGATTGCTTATTCATAGAGTTTCATTGTGAACACTCGGCCAACACTTGGCTCGACGGGCACCTACTCTAACACTGTCTTGTTTAGCCTTTAAAAGTACAGCTAGGGACCCTTAAACATGTTGATAAATATCCTTTCTCATAGCCCTATCATGGCAGCTCCGTTGTGCAACATAACCATGTATTTAAAAGCATGAATAATAAATAATACATATACAGTCACATGCAACCATCCAAACTTAGTGAGTCTAATGATTCAACGCATTTAACCATGAGTAACAAATAATACATATACAGGCACATGCATAAAAATCACACTTTTATTTAAAATAGCTAGTGTAAGTTTGTAAGCATAAATAACGCATAAATAATTTAATCGTAAAGCTTTCCATCATCATATATCATTTTGGGTAAAGTTTAATCTTTGAAAGTGACTAGCTGTAATCGTATCATGTCGTCAACTGATCAGTCTTAACTCACCATTGCGCATAGAGACGGGCAATAAGCACCGTCGTAAATGGAAATACGATCATTGGCTCCCTCTGGGGCCTTCTCCCTCACGATATTCCCAATCATATCATACTTGTCATAGTCAATTGATGTAAAACCCGAAAAATCAGATTACGTATAGCCATGCATAATTACTATTATTTAAATTAATGAAAAACGATTTTTTTATTATTATTATATATATGAAAGGTTAATTCATTTTGATACGATCATTTATTTTAAAACGCAGAGATTTAGTTTTATCTTTTTGGTTAAATACGCGAGGCCGGACTGGAGTTGGATTATTGAGATCAAAATAATAATAAGAAGATATTCCTAAATTTAATTTAATCCAAGGAATAATTTATTTTAATGATAAGGAATGTTTTAAGATTTATTTAAATTAAGTGGATTTAAGTTAGTAAAGAAATTCTTTTATGTTCAATATTTAATTAAAGCCTAAATTAAATTGTGTAACCAATTGAGATAAATTAATCTAGGTCTAATATATTCAAGAAATTATAGCCTAACATTTTAATAATTTATCTTATAGACCAAGCCATGCCATGCAAGTAATTGTATCCTAATTTAATTTATTAAATTACTAAAATACATAATGGATATCTAAGACTTTAAAATTTTAAAATACAAGATTTAAGCAATATTCTTACCTTGTTTTTGTTAGAAAATCTCGGCCATCTCACTCCTCAATCCAACCATATAACACATCATTCCATAACTCTCAAGCAACAAGGATAGAAAGATTGGATTTGCCATTCAAACTCCCCATTTAATTTGCAACCTTCACCTTCATTACCTAGCCTTCCTTCACCTCCTTACCTTCGAAATTTCAGAAAAACAACAGCTAGAAATCGTGTGCTACCAGCAGGAAAAATAATAGAGAAAATACCACTCCGTCTCCGCCGCGCCGTGTTTGTCGTATTGATTTGTTTCTTTCAAAACCGATTTCCAGGCATGTATATATTGATTCTTTTCTCTTCAATCAAGTCCTATAGATATTTTTACACATTATATATTCATGGTTTAAGCAACAAACGAATTTTTGACAGCAAATTTTGTTGAAATTCTGCATAGCCCCCTCGACCCCTTTTCTTGAAACTCACGGGTGTGTGTGTTCTTGTGATTTCAGGACGTTGCTTCTGTTCCAGACACTCAAGGCTGCATCTAAGCATGTACTAGAGTGTGTTAGAGTCATGTTGGTCATTAGTTCAAGCCCATGCACGCAGGATGAAGGCTTGACAACAACTTTCCCATAGTTCCAAGTTGAGTCACGGCTTTGTTGTTCGGTTGTCTAAGGTGAAGGTTCGAAGCTTGTTTGGCCCAAGGCCTGTAACCATGGTTGGAACCCCCCCCCCCCCTTTAGCATGTCTAGGACGTGACCAAGACATCCTTTCAAGGTTTGGTGCACGAATCAATCAAAATTTTAAAACAACAAGATATGCGTCCCTCGGTTTTGTTTTTCTGGTATGTGAGTGAACTTCCGGTTCTTGGTATTTGCATGGATCATGGTTGGCTTCTAGTCTATAGCCATGGTTCATACAACACCCCATTATGTTTAGATCAAGCCATGGTCGATCATATGGCCACTGGAATGATGTAAGACAACAAACAATTCGATACATCACAGTACAGATTTTTTTGAGTTCTCGGTATGAACTTTGTGTGATCCTAGGCATTTTCTTGAGTTGTGGTTGGCCAAGTTCCCTTAACCATGGTTCAAGCCATGCCTTAGGATGTTGGAAAGGGACTCTGGTCGGTGATTCAAGCCCCAATGGCCATTAGTTTCATAAACCACAGCAAAACGCAGCTGCCGCCACCGTGCTTCTGGATAGCAGCAATGTTTCGGTTCAGGAGGTTGGTTAGATTTCTTGGTTGGATTTTAGCCTATGGCCTTGGACTGGACAGTAACTCAATGCGTTAGGAAGGTCATGTTTTTTGCCGTTCATGATTTGGTTTAGAGGTCGTACGAGAATTTAAGGTGCAATGTGCCATAGTGACTCTCGAAAGAGCATTTCATGATTTTGGCCTCCATTCACTATTTTCGTGCATTTCAGTTATTATGAATATTATTTCATCATGTTAGGTGCATTTTTATCATGACTAAACGATGGTTCGATATTGGTTCGAGTTGGTACGGAGTCATGGTTGAAAATTAGTTTGTTGGTCGTGTTTATCTCGTTTTTGGCTCGGATATGAGGTTTTTGCCAAGTTGAAATTATTTGCATGTTTCTCATATTAGAATTTGGTTGCAGTAAGCCTGGGAACGACCCAACTCTTCTGGTAAAAAAAGGGTTATAATTATATTACGTGCATAATATATAAAATGTTTATTTTGAGATATATGCGATATATCTTGTGGCCACCTCACGCTTATGAGATCTCTCCACCCGGCGACTTACGAACGGTTTATGTTTATGTATGGGTACGGACATCCAGTCCAAGGGCTGTGGTGATCTATACGCCCAGTATTCTGTGGTTTAGTCTGATCAGACGTTCATGTTATATATGTTACGGGCCACTTGCGTTGAAACATTATCTCTACTAGGAAGATCTCGATATGGTATTTTTATGACAGGGCTCCATCGAGCAAATTTTTTACGTACGATTTTCAGATATGCACGTATTTATAATTACTCATGACACGATTTTCACCTTACGCTATACGATACGATATTTTTACGTTGCATGCGATTTTATGATATATTACTTGCTATTCACGATATATGCATGTTGAGTTTTTAGACTCACTAGACTTGATTGTTGTAGGTACTGATGAGGTCGAGACTGAGGGCGGAGACCAGTGAGCTAGCTTGGGTCAGCAATAGTAGGAACCTGAGGACCTCACATTTCATCATTTATTTTTACGTTCAAAATCAGTTTTTAATATGTTGAATTATTTCTAAATTGTGGTTTGAACACAATATTTACTTCCGCTGTTATTTTAAAGTTAAATTTATTTATCAGTTTATTTTATGAATGATGCATGTTATTTCCTTTTTATTCATAAAATATCATGTCATTTCCAAATTCGTAAAATAGCATTTTAACAAAAAAATACAACTTTAGCTTAATTCATAAAATTCAATATTTTCATCATAAAAATTTTAAAATATCATTTTGTATGTATTATGATTCTTCGGGACACTGCCACACCTTTCGAACTACCGGGACGTAGGGCACTAAAATTCCCGATTTTGAAGTCTTCTTACTTTTATCGACGCAAGCCTATACCAAACCATCATATAAGCTTAAAATTAATTTCTAATATTTTTCTCTTACGTAACTCGGGCGGCCTTTTGATTTAATAAGTTAATGACTAAACCATGAAGCGTTTTTAACCCGAATAAATTCAAAACTTAATATTTTTTTTCCCAAATTTTAAATATAAACTTTTCATCCCTACACTTAACATGACACCTTAAAATACACCCATAAACATTTATTAGACTTAAAATTCAGCTCCTCAACTAATTTCCTAATTCTTTATTAAACTTAACCGCACGTGCTGGTTTTAACCCGTATCGACTCAAAACTTAACCAAACTTGAACCATAGCTTATTAACACCTTACTAACCCTTTTTCATCCGAAATCAAGCCAATTAAAACCTTTCAACAAGCCTAGAACCATGCTGGAAAATTCTGCTCATTTTCGAAAACCCTAGCTTGCACAAACCCTCAATCCCTTCGACCCTAGCCTATGGCCGAGCCAACCAGCCCCTAGCTGACAATCCTAGGACCATCATTGAACCCTAGAGACTCTGTTGGACCAAGCTTAAAGAGCCTAGAACCCAGGCCCTAAGCCGTGCCCCTACATGCCTTGAACAACCCAAAACGACGTGCAACTTTTATCCTCTCTTTCCAGCCCTTGCACTGCCCATCTAGGACCATGACTAGACTCCTTAGGACCCCTGAACACATCACAAACAGCAGCTATCAGTCTCCCTCTCCTAGGACCCGAAACGCAAACCCTAGTCCATAAAACCCAATTTTCGTCATCAAGGTATCCTATCTTGTTCAGCCTTTAAACGTACACCTAGGGACCCTTAAAAATGTTGAAAAACAACCCTTCCCATAGCCCTATCATAGCAGCCGCTTTGTGCAACAAAACCATGTGTTTAAAAGCATAAAAATCAAAGTTTTATCATGTAAATGTCCCAAAAACAAAAATAAAAGGAGAGTTTCATATTTTTCATGAAAACCGATTAAACACACATATGATTTGAATGGTGCAAAAAAAGGTTTGGAAACGTGCTTTTGCGTTTAAAACGCTCGAAATACGAATACCAAAGCGGTGGAAGTTGGTGAGGAATGGAGGACGATTTTTAATTTTTTTCTACCCTTCTTTCTTGTTAAACCCCACAAAAACCCACCTTTGGATGCAAGGGAGTCGAGTGATCGTTGTTGGAAAGAAGAACAAAGAAGAACAAAGAAGAACGAAGGAGAAAAAAATCGAAACTTCCTTGCCCAAGCTTCCCTTCTTTGGCCTCTGTTCCCCTTCACTTTTAAGTGAATGTGTGTGTGTAGGTGTGTGTGTGTGTTGTGTTTAGGTTTAGGACGTTTTTTTTTTTTTTTTTGCTTTAAATAAATAATAAAAGGCTTTCAAAATATTTAATTAATAGGCTTAATTAACCATAGTTTTAATTAATAAATTAGGCTCATTAAGATTTATAAATCATTAGACCTCAAATAAAAGATTTAAAAATACTCGTTTCCAAAAAAATTCCTTATAAAATACATAAAATTTCTTGCTCTTGCTAATTAATTTTACTTGAACTTAAAAATGCAATAATTCTTAAAATATTTAAAATAAAAATTTAGCTTTTAAATTTTTAACACTTTAATTGTCTCCGGTCCTCCATCCCCAGTCAACCCCCGATATTTATCTGAAAATTTTTTAAATTATGAAACCGATCAAAATTACACAATTAATCATTTAATCACTCAAAATATATCATTCATGCATCTAAAATCATTTAATTAAAATATTTTAGCAATTTAATACTTTTCTCGGGTGTCAAAAAACGATATACCTATCCTACTCCGGGAGATTTACTCCTCTTTGCTATTTTTTTTCTTACACTTGTTTTTTTTTTAATTATTATTATTACATTTCACACTACTTTAACCAAAATCAACCAAATTAATCATTAAACTAATTTCGTTTCATGTATATTAAATGTGATATCATTATATTATTATTATTATTCTCAAATTTTAAAACTTAATATTTTATATTTAAAAATTACGTGAAATTTTTATTTTATAGTAAAACTTTTACGTTTGAGGTCTGAGATTTTCATTTCTATTATTCTTATTTTTGTGGTAGAATCATATAAAATGTAAGAAATCAATATTTTAAAATGTAATTATTATAAGAAATTCTATGTTCTACCCATTTATAAAAGCTAATAAAATTATTGTAGCTATTTTTAAATGCTATACATGTATATATTATTTATTGACAGGAAGTAAATCTCCCGGAGTAGGATAGAATTGGCCCCATTTAATAGTTTTTCCCGGTCAGTCGATAATTTACCCCAATGTTCCGTAAATCTCCAATTGGCATGTTGGAGTTTACTTGAGCTGAATTTATGAAACCTGAAGGGTTGCCGTCGTCAATTATCAGGTTAAAAGATGGACGACGTACTGCGATCAGAAATGGTCCGAAACAAGACCAGAAAATGAAAAAAAAAAAAAAAAAAAAAAAAACGGAACGAAAAGAATGTGGCCTGAGAAATTAGAGCCGACCTTTCTCTTTCATGCGAAAATATGTTACATATTGTATATTTCTTCAATAGTATGCACATATATTTACTTACTTGCAACTTGCAAGGCAAGATAAGTCCTAGAATTAGAAACTTGCTCTATAATTTTGGGATTCCTAACAAACAATCCCCCTAATCTATCTATGGCAATCAAATCAAACAAACATGCTATAAATTCAAATTTCAAATAATCAATCTAGTGAATCAATAATCTCCAACATAGCCTTTTCCCAAGTTGACTTTTGAATAGCAGCACTGGCATTAGGCCATAATCCCAAAAGGAGAGCCTAAACTGGATAGCCAACATTCTATGTTGGCGAATTCCTTAAAATTATTAAGGACTTCACATTTTTATCGTAGAACGAGGTAGGATACACAATGCATTTCTCTTTCCTCTTTCTTAAATTTTAATTTAATGCTCAACAAAAGTAGCAAAATGAAGCATATAGAGATCAAACATGACTTGAAGTAAAGCGATGCCGCCTATTCATACATTTGAGCACACGGATTATCAACTGTAACTGATCGAGAATGTACAAAACCAAAGTCTAGTCAGAGAAATCTTGAGGGAATATACTCGTTGATTCTCAAAGGATAACTGTAAAACTCTTCGTTTCTACTATCGCCCTTCCGTCGCTGGAAAGGCACAAACCATGGAAGGCCTCGGTCTTCAAATGAATGATGAGCTTCAAGAGTGTTGTCTAGGAGCGTCCCAACTATTAGGGCCACGGAAGGTGGTGAAGAGAATATCGTATTCAATATATCATTGAACTGCATGAAACCAAAAAAAGAGAGATGCATCCCGTTTGAAACTTAAGCAATACTGTAAGCATTGAAAGGCAAAAGGAGAATCACAAACGGAAATGAAAATTACTAAATATTTTCACAGTTTCATATTTCTAATACAGGACCAACTTTCTCATGTGCCTACCAATGTTCCATAACAATAGATACAGAAACGTGATGCTGATTGTTCTGTTGTTTACAGTACTTGGGTTGTATCCTTAGAGTCAGTTATAACTTCATAATTTGGGTGCCACTCGATCAAAAGAATATATTAGACTAACAATATAATTTCTCCGACTCCGCTGATCAGTCAATCTGGTAGGTCAACATCATAAAATTTGCTTAGGTGCTTCTCTCTATAGAAACTTAGGACACTAGCAAAGCTTCAAAAATAGATGGAAGAAGATCTTGTAGCACAGTTTAGAAGAAATAGGTAATCTACCATCACCGTTCTTGAGCAGGTAGACTCCTCGCTAGTTGGGGTGTCGCATAAAAATCCTAAAAATAATCAACCAGAGTGTCCTGTGTTCCATGCTAATATAATACTGAGCCTCATGCACACTTCAATATTCTTAATATTTTTTCAAGATGTAAGTTTTTATCCCAATACATCAGATGCTTTTCGGCTAAACATATGGATCCATCCACGTTCAAACTAATAGGAGAAAACCTCAAGTGAATTACAGAAAATCCATACCTTTCCCATTGTTGCATGATATGAAAAATTGGCATCCATTACTACAATATCCTTCATCCCAAATTGTAATGTGTTTTCAATGTTAACATGAAGAAATCAGAGAAAAAGTCAGGACACCTACCCATCCTGCATTCGTTCTGACAGGTCCATGTCCAGACATATCTGTGTTCATCACAAAATATTGAGGAATAGATATACCCAAGAACAAAGAGACGCCCAATACGTAGATGTTTCGCATTGAGTTGCTATTTGCGAACTGTATAAATGAAATCCCAACAGCAGCTGCAAAAAGCTTGCAAAAATGATGAAACAAGTAAAATACATGATGGTAACAGGTACTACTGCTCTGACAAGTGACTCACCAACAAAGCCGTATAAGACACAATATATAGCAGCAAATATTGGCAATGGAATTGATGCGAAAAACGCACCAAATTTTCCTGCAAGCCAAGAATTATAAAATCATAAATTCAAGAATTTGTGCCTCCACCCAAACAACCTTCCGTAAAATACCACCCAGGCCAATAATGAAGAATTCACTCTTTAATCTTATTCAATTATCATCTGCGACTTGCCTAATCTTACATTAATAAAAAATTTAAATGAAAAGAGAAAAAAATTTAGTGAGGCTCAGTTAACAAACCAAATATGGAAAAGAAGATCATAAAAACGGTGGATATCTGAACCACTCTTCTGCTCCCAACACGTGTTAATCCTAGGAGCCCCACATTTTCTCTGCATAAAGGAAGACCAACAATCACATAAAACTTGTTTCATAGGAGTTTTCACTGCAAGGCTGCTCAACTCAAATTAACCTTTAATTACCATAGTCCTACTTCTTCATACTCTTCTCCACTAATATTAGAGACACAATTCAATATTTTAAGCATTTCAGTAAGCTTTAGAGTAAAAACATAATGTTTGCTGACAAAAAAAAATAATTAAGTAGAAGACGAAAAAATTTCTTAAAACTATCAGTTCTAAGCTGTCGTTTGTTTTTCTCATATGATTCTCAACCATTTGATAAGGTAAGTCTGCGATCAGTCATCAGTTGAATATTCAATTTGCACAAACTGAGCTAAGTAGCATTCATGATACCAAACAATTGTACCTACACATCAAATGTTTTAGTTCTATTAAATAATGTTAGAAACTTGATATCTTTTAACAAGTGTTGTGAGACATTTTTGGGCCTGTTTTTGATGGGGATTTAAAAGTTGACGTGGAAAGCAAGAGGTATTCCCGAAGGATTGTCATGAAGTAGTGCATGCAAGTTTCTTTAATTTTTTTTATGAAATGAAATTATATCAAGATAGGAAATCAGAGTACAGGGAGACAAATAATATATCCGCAAAAACACAATACAAGAAAAACTACAATGTCGTCAATAACATAAAAAAATTTCAATCCCTAACTAGATCTAAAATAGATAAATGATTAAACTCTGCAAGCTTTCTTGTCCAACTAGCAACCCTAAATATGATATTTTCCCAAAACTCGTCTATAGACTCTGCTGTATCGTTGAAAATTATTTTGTTCCGCTCAACCAGATTGACCAAAAAAGCAATGAACTACACATTCCAAAAGGTCCGGCATTTCCATCCGTTAGGTAATCCTGGATCCAAAAGAAACATACTGTGCGCCGCTCTTGGGAATATCCACTACATACTCTATTCCAAATTCCAATCGTGAAAGAACAATGCAAAAGTAGGTGATCTTGATTCTCCTCTTTGTTCCAGAAAGTGTACACCAGTTCGGAAATAATTCACAGTTAGGCCACTTTTTTTGCAAAGAATCACAAGTCGGCAATTTTTCCCAAAGTCACAGCCCACGAGAAAACTTGATTCTTATTAGGGATAGGTTCTCTCCCGATATTAGAAAAATAAGGAAAATTAGTGACATGAGAAAAAGACTAATGAAAAGATCTGACAGAAAAGACCTGGAATAGTCCCCCAACCAAGCCCTAAAATCCACCCTATCCAACTCCAAATGAACAGTTTCTAAAACCCCTAACAAAGTACTCAACTCATCAATTTCAAACTCATTCAAAGCCCTTCTGATGCCCAGATCCCAGGCATAGGTGGAATTAACCGGAAGGTCCACCTCACATAAGAAACTGGTAATAAGTTTGTTATGACTCAAGGAGATCATGAAAAGAGATGGAAAAAATCTTTGAACGACAAAACCTCCCATCAAGTATCCTCCCAAAAACGAATAACATTCACACCGCCTTAACTAAAAGATGAAAAACTTGGTAAGATCGAGAGATAAATTTCCAAAGATTTCTAAAAGTCATATTCCTTGCCAACCCCACGTCCTAAGCATTATCTTGCAATCCATAAATGCTTTAAATAACTTTTTTCAAAAAAAGATCCCTTTCATCATAACATCTCCACCATCATTTCCCTAAAAGTGCTTTTATTCCTCAATCAAATATTCTCCAATCCCAACCCCCCCAATTTTTTGATTTGCAAACTTGATCCCAAGCAACCAAATGACAATGCACCTCTCCATCGGCTCCGTCCCACAGAAAATCACTCACAATCTTTTCCACCATTTGCTACTTTAAATAGAGACATGAAATACGCCGGCATTGCACTCAACACTGCCACTATCAAGGTTAATCAGCCCCCTCGATAAAAACGCTTTTTCCAGCTTGCCAGTTTCTTTGACATCTTAGATACCACAGGTTCCCAAAAGTCATAATTCCTTGGATTACCTCCCGGTTCCCCCTAGATATTTAATAGGCCACTCTTCATTTTTACACTCAATCTCTGAATCCAACCCTTCCACTTCCATCTCCGAACAATTTAAACCCAACGCAATGCCTCTTTGATTTAACCAAAAAAAAAAATATCATCCGCAAATTGGATGTGAAAGATCTCTATTTTAACTCAACCAGTTTCCAACCCGCTGACTTCATTCGCAACTTTAGCCCTATCCACCAACCGCCCCAATCTATCAATCACAAGATTAAATAGGAAAAGGGCTAATGGATACCCTTGCCTAAGACCTCTTTCCGCTTTTATTTTACCATGTGGCCTTTCATTAATAAATATTGAAAAAGAGACATCCGATACACAACCTTTTATCCATTTTCTCCATCAATCACCAAAACCTTACTTTTATAGCACGAAATCCAAAAATCTCCAAGCCACATTATCATACGCCATTTCCAAATCAATTTTGAACACCCACCCTTTTTTCTTCTTTCATCTACACTCATCGACTATTTCATTAGCAATAAGACAACAGTCTAGAATCTTTCTCCCTTGTATAAATGCACATTGATTTTCCGTACCTTAGCCAAAATCTTATACATGCTCGTTATCAGACTGATTGCCCTAAAGTCCTTCACCTAGACCGCCCTAGACCGCATATTGTTTATTAGGGATTAGAAAAATGTAAGTTTCATTGGTTCGCCTCCATCAAAGAATTCGTTAAACACCTTCAGTAAATCCTCTTTGACAGTCTACCCAACAACTTTGACAAAAAGCCAATGTAAACCCGTCCAGGTCTGGAGCCTTTGATCCATTGCTATCAAACACCGCTTTTTTAATCTCCTCCTCTGAAAACGGAATCTCCAATTACTCTGCATCCACCCTACCTATAGGGCTCCACTCCATCCCGTCGAACCCCCCCTACACTATCCGATTTCCTATAAAGATTCCTATAAAAACTGATTATAGACTCTTCAATCTGACAAACCTCCGTAACCACAGACCCATCTTTCGGTTCCAATTTATCTATCAGTGATTTATTCCTTCAATTATTCAGTAAGGCATGAAAAAACTGAGTTCTGGTCCCCTTCCCTCGGCCATCTCACTTTTGCTTTTTGAATTTCCAATTGAAACCTTCTAAACAACATTTCTTCCATTTTGCACCTCACTACCTATTCCTTCGAATCTTCAGTAAGGCATGAAAAAATTTCGAGTTTTGGTCCCCTTCCCTCAATCACCTGACTTTTGCTTTTTTACTTTCCATTTGAAATCTTCTAAACAACTTTTCTTCTATTTCGCACCTCACTACCCTTCTTTCCTCACTAAAACATCATACCAAGTCCTCTCTGTCTCTAGCTCATCCAGCTATCTAATTTTTTTAACTAACTCCGCCTATTTCACATCCACATCCCGAAATACCTCTTTGTTCCATTTCGATACCTGAACTTTTAATTCTTCAAGATTCTTCATGAACTTATACCCTTCCCATCTCTAACTATCCTCATTATTCCACTAGGACGAAACTAAGTCTTCAAAGCTTTTATGAGTCAGCCAAGCATTCTCGAAACAGAACGGAGATGGACCCCAAGTAACCTTAGAAGTATCTAGCAAAACTGGAAAGCGGTCTAAGGTAATATGGGTAGCACCGTTTGTCTAAAAATGTCCATTCAACCCCCTAAGAAAATATATTTGTATAGCTTACAGCAAATCGGTATATCCATGAAGTTCGACCGTGGGTACTTTGCATTCAATAAAGGTGGATTGTGCAGTTCCAACTCCTTGATCAATTTATCAAAACACGACATACTCGTAGTTGTTGATAGACTATTCATCTTTTCGCTCAATGTTCTGACAATATTAAAATCTCCTCCCAAGCACCACTTGTCACAACAATTGTTCTCAAACCCGCCAATTCTTCCAAAAATAATTCTCTTTCTCTTGGCTTACATGGTCCGTAAATAGCTGAGAACCACCATTTGATAGCATCATTAAGTTGGATCTCTATCGAGACCGAAAACTCCCATATCAAATTATCGTTGACCACCACCAATCTAGGATCCACATCACTAGAATAAGCCCTAATCTTCCTATCGCCGGTAAGAAAAACCAATCAAGAAATCTAGTCTTTCACAAACTTGTAACAAATCTACTATCCAACCCTCTCTCTTGACTTCTAAAAGCACTGCAATGTCCGGTAATACAGTACAAATTAATCCCCTCTTTCTAGTTGCCCCTCCCCCCAATATTCCAAGAGCATATCCTCTCTCATAAAAACGCATTGAACCCTTGGAAACCAAGCCTTTCTTGTAATTAATCCCGTACTTCAATCTATTTAGTTCTCTACTTAAAACACCTGTTGACTGCTTAACACCTTCCCAATACTCATAAGCTGAATGCACTCCCGACGCCTTATCCTCATCTTGGAACTTATTCCTCATCTCAGCCCCTGTGATATTTAATCTGCCCGACTCAGCATCTATCCTCGGTTGCCCTCCTCCACCTAAAAGACCTCTAGACATCTGCCGAACGAGGACACATGAAGAATATAATGATGATTGAAAAAATGATTTAGATAATGATGATTGAAAGAATGATTTAGAAATGACTATTGAAACAAGAGAATACCTCTCCCACTAAAGGTTTCACATAGGAATGTAAATGAGACGAGCCGAGCCGAACAGTATCAGGCTCGGGCTCGGCTCGTTAAACTATTTGCTCGGCTCGGGCTCGGCTCGGGCTCGGTACGAGCCTTTGGTTTGAAGCTCGGGCTCGGCTCGTTCGGAAGTTATGAAGCTCAGGCTTGGCTCGAGCTCGGCTCGTTAATGGCTCGTTTATCTTGTTTAATGAGCCTGGCTCGGGTTCGGCTCGTTAAACAAGCTCGTTAAGCGAGCTCGTTTCTGCTTCGAATCCAACTCCAAACCACAAAGTTATGCAGAAGCGGCATTCAATGAAAGAATCTTCAAATCTACGTTCATCTCCAATTCAAAATTACCCTTATTACGACACAGCAGAAAGGCCTTATTTGAAGAAGAGTTCCAGCAGATCATATGTCAATGGTGTTAGAATTAGTCTCGTTTTGAATATTCCTCCTATTAATTTTTAATTTATTATTATTTATCATACATAATTATTTTAATATTATAACTCATTAATTATCTCAAATTCGAACTCACGATCTATCTAAACGAGCCGAGCTCGAACCCGAGCTCGTTAACCACTTAAACGAGCCGAGCTCGAGCTCACGAGCCAGCTAAACGAGCCGAGCTCAATTTTGAGCTCGCGAACCTATTATCGAACATGTTCACGAGCTAACGAGCCGAACATCATTAATCTCAAGCTCGGCTCAACAAAATTGTCGAGCCAAAAATAAGGCTCGGGCTCGGCTCGATAAGCTTAACGAACGAGCCCGAACGAGCTTTTTAACGAGCCGAAATCCGAAAAGCTCGCGAACAGTTCGGTTCATTTACATCCCTAGTTTCACTTTCACATTTTCCCGCTGCCCAGTATTTTGCATAGGGCAAAACACCCTTTTCAAGACCAAATTTATTCTCATTAATATTCCTGAATTTTCTTTTGTTATACGTTTTCTCAAAGGTAGGCAGTATATCTTTTGTGCTTTCAGCTCCTCTAAGTCCGATTTGACCCTTGAACCCCTGATTGATCATGCAATGGATAGGTGATCTTCTGAAATCACTAACCTCTTTAGGATGAATCTTTTTAAGATCTTAACGACCTTTTCCCCTAATGGAGGTGCCAACTTAACAGTAGAATTAATTGGTCGACGCTCGGCTTCTTTAGGAAGAACAAAAGTTTTCTCATCTTTCACCAATTCCTCATGGATGCCAATCCCGATACATTCCACTCTATCTCCTAAATAAGGTTCATGCTCTCGCCTTACATCAGATTCTTTGACAGCAATATTAGAGTGACTGATAGATCCCGCAACTCCGTCTTGTTTTCTACGAATATTAGAATTCCCCCATTCCGCCAACATCCTCTTACTATTTACCACGACCTAAGCATACGTAACACTCACAGGCTGCTAAATCAATAGAATCAACCTCGATTCTGATCTCTATAATCCCTTCTTCCAATGGAATTTGCATCCCACTGTTAATAGATCCTCCTTCAGTACCTCTCACATTAATCTTTGTTGCCCCAAGATCTCTAAAGCATGCAGTGTCATAACTTATATCCAACAAACCACCGCATTGATCCCCGATAATTTTGAAAGTATCAAAAGACCATATATTCCAAGGTAGACCAAAAATCCTAACCCAACTGCTGCAACATTCGTAAACCATGTCCTTATTGATTTCTGGTCTCCACTCAAAAACCAAAGACCTTTTCTATAAAAAAAACCTCTAGGTTCAGAAAATATGAATACTTTGTTTGATTGGAAGGCCACCTGTCACGACCACAGTGGGAGGCCACGCAACACATGGGAATTCGAAGGATATGGTTTATAAACGAGACACACACGGCCGATTCAAATCAAAGGATTGAGATTCTTTTTCTGATTTATTTAAGTTGTTTTGTTAGGATTTGGTACTTAGGATTGGATTTATTCATCTTTAGGATATGGTTGTTAGTTATCTTTTTAGAGTTTGGGTAAGCTAGGACTCTTGTGTATTTATATGCACTTAACGTGGAATGAAAAGATATCAATATTTTTCAGCATAACAATTATTCCGAGATCGTGAGGTTCTCTCCCTCGAGCCTCTCATTAATTCACGATTGGTCGACAAGGAAGGAAATCGCATAAACTAACGTGGGATCTGGATTCCACGGTTTCATCTAGCACGCGACCTATTACACGATCCATCACACAGGGACACGACACCACCACACTGCCTTACAAGCGCGAAAAGGAAAGAGCCCGATCCTCTCATTGACAGAATTACTAAGAACGGTCTGAATCTGCTCCCATGAAGTGTTAACCCTTCCCTTAGTAACAATAAGTGCTTCATACCAGTTCTTAACCAGCCTCTACCTTCTACAGCTCTCGACTTCCTTCATCCCTCGATGATGCTGCCAATCAACTTTTTTGTCTTTATGAAATGCGTTGTTAACTCTTCCTCGAGCAACACCACGATGAAAATAGGCTGGACCTTCATCTGATTTTTTCATGCCAATAATACAGCCAATATATTTAATATTCTTTTCCAACCCCACAAATTAAGACCGCTCGGCACTATGATGAGTTGTTTTCTACCGAGCTGGTTATGTTTGTACACTCCAGGAAACTTCCCCGTTTATTGGTATATCTTTGAATGGTAAACAGTAAACACAACATTAGTGTCTCTGAACCCATTGAAAGCCGGACACAAAGATGGAGAGTAAATTAAATCCTTTAACTTGGAGATATCCAATGTGCCCCTTCTCGATCTAATTCAAGCACATAACTCACATTCCTAGTTCTCTCTTACCAACAAATCGAAGACCCCCACTACCCAACGTAAACCGGAACACTTTTTGTTTGATCTTCATTTCTTCATCCCATATCTCATTCCTTGGTGATTGATACAGCCTCCGCTACTAGAACAGATCCCTTTTTAACGCCTCAGATTCGACGACTGTCCTCACTGTATCAAGACAGGTCTTTCCAGCGTGCTTATTTCCTCACTCACACGCACCCTGAGAAACTTCCCAGGAGGTCACCCATCCCAAAATTGCTCCAAGTCAAGCACGCTTAACTTTGGAGTTTTTATGTGATGAGCTACCGAAAAGAAGATGCACCTTCTTGAGATAATAATACAAATCAAATCTTTTAAGTCCTCTTCAACTGTACAGTCCATTACATTGAACAGTCTCGGAATCCCTCTCATTCCCGTGTGGGTCGGTTCATTCATTTTCCCTCCACCTAGAAGCCTGCCAATGAGCCGCTCATTGTCCGTGCAACTGATGGCACCGGCGATCACCCCCAGCCCTCTTCGGCCCCGGGCATCACATGCCCACCAGCTTCCGCTTGGTTCGTCACCGAACCACACGGTACTCAGAGAGGTAGGCTCTGATACCACTTGTAACGCCCCAGATTCGACGACTGTCCTCACTGTATCAAGACAGGTCTTTCCAGCGTGCTTATGTCCTCACTCACACGCACCCTGAGAAACTTCCCAGGAGGTCACCCATCCCAAAATTGCTCCAAGTTAAGCACGCTTAACTTTGGAGTTCTTTTGTGATGAGCTACCGAAAAGAAGATGCACCTTCTTGATATGAGTAGTACAAATTAAATCTTTTAAGCCCTCTTCAACTGTACAGTCTATTACATTGAACAGTCTCGGAATCCATCTCATTCCCGTGTGGGCCGGTTCATTCATGTTCCCTCCACCTAGAAACCCTGCCAGGAGCCGCTCATTGTCCGTGCAACTGATGGCACCGGCGATCACCCCCCGCCCTCTTCGGCCCTGGGCCTCACATCCCGGCTCGGAGCGTACATCCCCGTAGCGTTACTTGAGTTCAGCGAACCAGAAGAAATAATCACGGAAGTGTGATTCTCAATTAAAATACCGAACGAGGTAGCAGCAACAACATAAGGGCAGAGAAACGATGAAGAAACAAGGGCTGAATTGATAGACAAAGTCCAACAGCGAAGGTGGTCGGATGCCTGCGTTGGTCACTTACAACAGGAAAGAAAACGGGACGAAAGACGAAGAAAAAAACAGAAGGGTAGGACGCCACCGACTGCCGGCGCCATGGTCAAGGACGCCGGAGGCACGAGGGAAAAGGTGGGTTATGGAGTAATCTGCCGCCACACTTCATGAGCAAGAGGAGAACATTTTCAAAAATTTCTCTCTCTAGGGTTGACAAGTTGCATCAAGTTTCTTTATTTTGATCACCAAAGGCAGAATATTGTTTGGGAGTGTTTGATAATTAAGTTGTATACTTCCCATAAAACTTTTCACGTGCTTTTTGGTCATTAATTTACAGATTTTTTTGGATATAAGAAGCTTTGTATATGATTACCACAACATCCCGAAGATGATTATTTGGAAGACGGTTTTGATTCCACCGAGACTGGTAGCCTCTTCTCTTCCCAATCCGAGATGCAGGCAAATATTGATGAAGTGGTAGCGGATATCCAGGGGCTGTTTCCTCAGGATGACAATGAGCAGCCTCACAATCAACCTTCGATTCACGGTAACACTAAACCTACAGCGGGTAAGGTACTTTCTTGCTTCCCTTCATCGTATACTAAGCATCCTTTTTCTCTACACTCTTTTTTCCCCGCGTCTTTCATTGCTTTGGGTCAGTCTAGTGGGTTTTTAGGAGGGGGCCAATCAATTGTTCATGATAACCCGGGGTCCGACAGAGTTACTCATTCGGGATTTGAAGGGAAAGTGGAAACAAATGAATCAATGAATCCAGGGATAGACAACAACCATTCGATAGCTGATAAAATTGTTATCAAAGCTTCGGGTAAGCTAAGCAGAGAGCTTGTTAGGTTGAAGAGCGGAGTAAACTATGAGAAAGGATCGACTTCGAAGGGTACCTCTCGTTCGTTATGAAGATTTGTTCATGGAACATTAGAGGGGGAGGATCATCTCGAAGAAGGGCATTGGTGCGTACGGTCATCTCTGATCCAGTCGGTGTTAAGTGCTCTACCTACTTACTTTATGTCTTTATTCATGGTCCCAAACCGGGTAGCGAACCAAATGGAAACATTGATGAGGAATTTCTTGTGGGACGGACCTGATGGAGAGTCGCATTGTCATGTTATTAATTGGACTCAGGTATGCAAACCGAAAGACAAGGGAGGTTTAGGCTTAGGTAACATTCGGTTAAGGAATAAGGCATTACTCGGGAAATGGTGGTGGAGATGCGCGGTCGAGGATAGTCCTTTGTGGAAAAGAGTGGTGGGAAGTATTTACGGCTTTCAGGAAAATGGTTGGGATTTGAGAGTCACAAGAAACTCAACGTTTAGAAGCCCGTGGAAGTACATCTCTCGGACACATCCGCTTTGTCAGCATTTGATTGGCTCGGTCCTTAAGGGTGGGAATCTTTTTCGGTTTTGGGAGGATAGATGGGTGGGTTTGTGTGCTCTTAAAGATTGTTTTCCGCGTCTTTTTCTTTTATCTGTGTCTACTAATAAATCAATCAACCATTTTTACTCGGTTTCTGCTAGTCTGGGTAATAACGTTATTATTCAGTGGGATGTGCGTTTCAGGCGAGGGTTGAACGATATCGAGTTGGGAGAATTCACTTCTCTTTCTGGGATTCTTCATTCAGTCTCTTTGAGTGTTGGGGTTAGGGACATCAGGGTTTGGTTAGGGGACTCTTCGGGTATTTTTTCCGTTTATTCTCTCTATTCTTCTTTTTTTAATCATCTTCCTAGTACACCTTTCCCCTTCATTGCAAAAATTTGGAAAGTACCTATCCCTCAAAAGGTAAAAGTGTTCTCCTGGATAGTTGCGTTGGAAAAACTACAAACAAGTGACAAATTGCAGAAACGGAATCGGACTAACGCTTTATGTCCTCAGTGGTGCGCCTTGTGTAAAAGTGATGAAGAGAATCAAGATCACCTATTGATCCACTGCTCTTTCACAAGAAGAATTTGGATCAAGGTAATGGAACATTTGGGATTTCAATGGACTTTTCCGATACATTCAAGAGATATGTTCGTTATCGATCATGGTTACCTACAAGGAAAGGACCTCGGCCGTTTTTGGAGCATTATTGTGCATTGCGTATTTTGGTCGGTTTGGCTGGAGCGGAATAACAGAATTTTCAACCTCTTAGAAGAGTCTTCAGATAGCTTGTGGGAGACAATTCGACTCAGAGTGGCGAGATGGACATTGACCATACCCGCGTTTCAGCATCTATTATTAACGGATCTTGTGAGGGATTGGTGTTTTATTTGTTCTTGACTAGACCCTAGTTACATTTCGTGGCGTTGAGCGTGGATAGCTTATCCACTACGCTATGTAAACGTTTAATATTTGGTATCAATAAATAGTTTCTTATCAAAAAAAAGAGATATCTAATGGATCACGTGCCTAGCCCATGAGAAAGCAGGCCTAGCACATCTTGCTAAAAACAGTAATAGGTTCCATTGGCTTGTGAGATGCAGCATGTGGCCCCCTACAATTCTTCAATACGATCGTCCAGTTTGCCATGCCGGCAAATAGTCCCAGGCTCCCAGCTAGTTTACCTTGAGACGAGGAAGGAGTCCTATGGAGGCACTATTGCTTTTAGCAGGAGATTTTACAGGTTCCCAACTATCACAATTTCTATAACTAACGAGGTATCTGAGATTGACACTTGATGAGATGGGGTGGAGAAGAAAGAGAGCGAATTGCCAGACACTTGGAGTTTATTTTGTTTTTCTCATCTCCCCTCTTTACGAAAAAAACTTACACATGTACACAAAGTACTAGTTGCGGGAAAAAGTCGAACCAAAAACAGATGTGAGAAAGTAAATAATTCAAGAATGGCATCAGATCTTACACAGAAGCTGTCGTCCCAACAATGGAACCAAAGATTCCTTCAAGCAGCTGGCCTATACCCTGAAAATGAAACACGGAACAGTTTCACATCATCAATCATCATAAAGGGTTAAAATATACCCTTTATCAGAAAACAGCGAAACAAAATCACTAGCTTTCATGAGCTAAGACCTGTAGACCAATGCTCCGGCTTAGGACATATGCAGGAGGTGAAGTAGCACCAGCCAGCCGGGCTGCAGCATAAAATGTTCCAGTAGACTGCAAATGACAGTAATCATAGCACTTAAAAGCAAATAAAACTCGAAGTGCGACTGCATTAAAATTATCAAAAAAAAACTGAATCCGAATGACATTGCCAAATTCTAATATACCATGATAATTAGTAATGCGGCATCCAAATAGTTTTCATCAATAACCAATACTAGTCTCCTGCGCATGTACTGTAAATGTTTGTATATAAAGGATGTTTCTGAAATGTTCTTTTGTAAATTTAGGAGTAAAAAGTATAATATGGACTGAAGGATATTTTAAAAAACAAATTTGGGGCATTTTGCAAAATCAGCAAAAGATTCGACTGGAATTTTTGTGTTTCCTAATAAGGACAACATGTTTAGATCTAGGTACTTCCTTGCTGAATAAGGTAAAGTAGGGACACCATATCATGCACCTTAAGAGTTTTGGAAAAGGATCAACAAACCTCTGCAGAAGAAACAAGAGCGGCACCCATCATCCCAAATACATGACTTGCTCTGAATATTGGTGTACCCCACTGGAAAGGATATGGAATCTTGACCCTGAAATTAAGTAAAACCAAGAAAAGTATATTCCACGACCCATAATCCCTATGTAAGGCCCTGAAACCCCATGCACACATTTTGATCAGTTAAACTGTCACGGCCGAGCATCAGCAAAACAATCAAGGCCCGCCAGCTCGGGTTTATCATCATTTCACGCATAGCCCTTTCAAGCAGGAGGATTAGGCTAGGGTCTTTCTCTTATTTGGTTTATCCTTATCATTCAGTTCGTGTGGATTACACAGTGATAGATTAGATGGTTTGTTTTTTTAATTTTGCTTAACCGTAGGAGTCTTGGATAAGATGAATCTTTTGTATTTAATCTGGCTTTGATGAATAAGGAATTATCAGAAATTTCACTCAAAATAGAGTTCACGAGATCGGAGGTTCTCTCAATCGAGCCTCATCACACATTCACCACCATAGGTCGACGAAGATGAAAATCTAACAAGCACAATTACTCGCTGGATTATCACGACTACGTGGTTAACTGCCACATTACAAGATCCATCTCGCAAGCACGTAACATAAACCCATAAATTTGTATTTCTTCTGGCATGGATAAGTACATAGATGTTTAGCATGGCCATATATGAATCACATTATCAAAACCAAGCTGAACAGCCAAAGCATTTCAAATTCTGGCCATCTCCAGCAGGCGATGAAGTTCAAGTTGTCAAAGATGTTGCATTTCACTGAACTTATTGTATGTGCTAGTGAAACAGTCCTATGAAAACACCAGTTAAGCATTAAGCACTTTCAAAGCCATTTCCTCCATAACCATACTCCCAATCGGCTCTCCATTGAACAATGGTACTTTTGGGCTGGAGGGCGTTAACCCCCCAGAGTTGTACCTTCCCAAGTGTCACAGTGGTTATTCACGCAGCAACGTTTTCTCGAGTTCCTAACCCTTGTGCGGCTTGAATCACGCACTGATTCAATCAGCCAACCTTTCAACACTCGTGTTTAATTATTTAGTGGAATATCGAACTCACAGAGCCAAGCAAACCAAGCCAAAACGTGCAGAATGTAAAGCACACAACGAATTACAGGCAATGCCCAACCTTTGCATTCATCCTCATTCAGAATTACAAAAGGAAGCCTAGGTTTGCACACAAAGAAGGCTCACACTCGTGAATGCCTTGTGCAACTCAAGGCCAAAGCATATAAACACAATACAATGCAGAAAACCGAAATTAACTGTCTAGGACACCTGTCAAATCTGCATGGAGCCAAGTGTAACTGCCATGCACAACTGCCCTGTCTGCATGCCACTTGTTTCTGAATGTTGCCAAGTGTCTCTAACTTCCAACAACTGCTTCAAGCCATCAGAAATGACTGCCATGTGTTCCCAAATCAGCCAACTCGAAATGGCAACCAAGCTCACTATTGCCAACACCTTTTCTGCACCAAACACATCCCCACAATGTGCCAACTTGTTCATATACTTTGTCCAACTCAATATGCCTAAGTTATGTAGGACATAACTAAGTGTTAGGCATCAACACTTTGCTTCATGGCACTCCGCATTCATGCCATGAAATCGAGCCAACTTTAAGGGTCTAACAAACCACCCCCACTAGAAGAACTCGACGTCCTCGTCGAAACCCCTAGCAAGCTCTTCCTTGTTTCATATTCAGCAATCTCATTTTAAAATTGCCATAGATTAACATTTCGGATCCAAGTAGCATCCGTCTCAGAATCACCCACCCACCTGGACTAAGTAATCAACTCTTCGATTCTTCTTACTTTGACCCAAAACTCTGTCATCCAAAATTCGTTCAACTTTTCGATCAAACTCATACCGAACAACTGGCGGTGCACGACTTATCTGCACTCTAGTCTGATCTTCCTGAAACTTCTTCAGAAAACTCACATGAAAAGTTGGATGAATCTTCAACCTATCACGCAGCTTCAACCTGTAGGCAACTTTCCCCACTTTAGTCATAACTTCGAAGGGACCATCATACCGAGGAACCAACCCACGATGCACCGTCTTTGCACTGATTTTCTTCCAAATTTGAGGAGTTAACTTCAAAAGAACTCGCTCACCAACCTGGAATTCAACATCCCTTCGACCTTTGTCCGCATACTTCTTCATTCTGCGTTGGGCTTTGGCCAAGCTATCCTTTGCTTCATCCAACAACTCTTGCTTTGCTCTTGCAAACCGATAAGCAGTAGGACAATCACCCCCACTTTTCTGCAAAGCAACTTCATGAGGTGTTGTTGGTTGAAAGCTATACAACAACTCAAAGGGACTCAAACCAGTAGTCGATGACTTGTGCAAATTATATGAGAATTGTGCAACGTCAAGCAAATCTGCCCAATTACGCTGACTTGCTGTCACATAATGCCTCATGTATTCTTCCAACAACTGATTCATTCTCTCAGTCTGCCCATCAGTTTGAGGATGATTGGCAGTAGAGAATTTCAACTCCGAACCCATCATGTTGAACAAAGCAGTCCAGAACCTTCCCGTGAACCTTGTGTCCCTATCACTCACAATATCTTGCGGAACACCAAAGTATTTGATAACATTCTTGAAAAACAATTCGGCAGTAAGTTCAGCGGAGCATACCTTTGGAGCACCGATGAATACTGCATACTTTGTAAAGCGATCCACCACAACGAGAATGCAAGCCAAACCATTCACTTTTGGAAAGCCAAGAATGAAATCCATAGAGACGGACTGCCACGGCCGCTCGGGGATAGGTAATGGTTGCAACAATCCTGCTTCTTTCAATCTTTCCGTCTTGTCCAGTTGACAAACAAGACAAGTTTTGACATAATGTTCCACATCTTCTTCCATCTTTGGCCAATAATAAGTCCGAGACAACAAGGCCAACATTCGAGCAACACCTGGGTGACCAGCCCATTGTGGATCATGTGTTTCTCGAAGTAATTCCTTTCGAAGAGGGCCGCTTGGAACATAAGCCCTATTTCCCTTGGCAAACAGAAGCTCATCTTCGATCCAGTACTTACGAATCTCTCCATTCCGCACTTGATCAATCAACTTCTGATACACTTTGTCAAGAGGAGATGCCTCACGAATTCTGCCCAAGAAATCCGACTCAATCACTGTCAATGCTGCTACATAGTCATGTACAGATTTTCGACTAAGAGTATCAGCAACTTCATTATGCTTCCCGGCCTTGTGAACCAACTGAAAATCGAACTCCACTCAGGAATTCTTGCCAGCGTGCTAGTTTCGGAGTCAACTTCTTTTGAGTCTGAAAATAAGTGTTGGCCACATTGTCTGTGATTACAACAAACTTTGTGCCAAGCAAATAATGTCTCCACACCTCCAAACAATGCACTACTGCCATCATTTCTTTTTCATGAGTCGTGTACCTCACCTCGGCATCCTTCAGTTTCCGACTTTCAAAGGCAATGGGGTGTCGTTCTTGCATAAGAACTCCACCCAAATCACGGTCCGATGCATCTGTAAACACTTCAAATGGCTTGTCAAACTCAGGCAATCTCAACACGGGTTCTGACACAATGCCTTCTTGAGAGTTTCAAATGCCTCCACACACTGAACCGACCAAACATATTTGTTGTCTTTCCTCAATAAGTCAGTCAATGGTCCAACAATCCGAGAATACTCCATAATGAATCTCCTGTAGTAATTGGTTAAGCCCAAGAAGGACCTTAACTCAGATTCTTTCGTCGGGACAGACCAATCAACAATCGCTTGCACCTTCTTTTTATCTATCTGAACCTTTCCATGGCTTATCACATGTCCAAGGAAAGTAATCTGATCCCTACAGAATTCACACTTCTCCTTTTTCACATACAACTCGTAATCTCTAAGGCGTGAGAATACATCAGTCAAATGCATCAAGTGATCTTCCAAAGACTCACTATATACCACGATGTCATCCAAATACACAACCACAAAACGATCCAAGTACTCAAATAGTACATCATTCATCAGGTTGCAAAACGTCGCCAGAGCGTTTGTAAGACCGAAAGGCATCACAAGAAATTCGTAAGAACCGTACCTTGTGACACAAGTGGTCTTTGCCTCATCTCCTTCAGCAATTCTCACTTGCCAATAACCTGATCTTAGATCGATCTTCGTGAAGTATCTCGCCTTTGACAGTTTGTCAAATAAATCTAGGACATTTGGAATAGGGTACTTATTTTTTATAGTAACCTTATTCAAAGCCCTATAATCGATACACATCCTTAGCGTCCCATCCTGTTTCTTTTGGAACAGCACCGGTGATCCGAAAGGAGCCTTAGATGGTTGAATCATCCCACAATCCAACAACTCAGTCAATTGTTTCCTCAGCTCAACAAGTTCCGAGGGACTCATTCGGTACGGAGCCTTTGCAGGCACCACTGCACCCGGTTCCAATTCAATCTTATGATCAACAGCACGTCGGGGTGGCAAGTGTAGTGACCCGTTCCAGAATCACCTACTAATCAGAACTTAAGGAAGCAAAATTAACATTTAAAACTGAATCAGGTAAACAGCGGAAAAACAGTAATACAACCCAATCGAATCTGTAAGTACAAAATACTTAAACAACCAGATCGAACTAAATTCCAAGAACAAATACCAACAACTACAGGTCAACCTCTGTCAGCTCCCTGACCGCTCCCTCCTGGACCGTCCAACCTGAGACCTGCCCCATCGAATAGGGTGTCCAAAACAGAGATAAACCGAGGACGTGAGCATAAAACGCTCAGCACCGAAAGCATGAGTATACAAGACTATGACATGCATGTATGCAAAATGTACTGGATACCAGGATCTGGGTATAACGAAATACTGCTCAGGTAAATGACGTCAAGGTATGTAGCACTCTGCGCCGTCGCACCAGGAGGTGGCTCCCATACCAAAATAAACCTGTGGATATACCGGTGACCTGACCACCGTCGGCCAACGGGGTCCAACCATCCACAACAAACGAGGGCTGAGCACCCTCTCAACAGGCTATCTCAAAGATAATCAGGCTCAACATGATTATGCAAATGCCGCATAATAAACCATGCATCATATGACAGATAATAATGCAACATATAAACATGCAACACATAGTAAAGCATAATCAATCCTGCTATCTCGGATAGTACTTTCGTAACTCAAACCAGTAGATCCTAGCAATCAGCCCTAGAATCAAGCCTGCGTCCGTAGTCAGCCCACTGATGCCGCTAGCTCCCAACTAGAGCACAGCTCCGCTACAAAACCAGTAGCTCTCTGCTAGTGCCTGAACCTCGGGAAAAGACTAGAAACCCATCAGAAACGACTAAAACGCTCTGGAACACTCGGAATTGGCGAGTAAAAAATGAAGCCTCGCGCCTCTATTTATAGACAACGATCGGTAGATCCGATCCACTTCGGAAGATCCGATCCGGCACACTTCGGACGATCCGAACCCTGATCGGAAGGTCCGAATCCTGCATGTCTTCCACGTGTCCAGCCACCTGTCTCGGACGATCCGAACCCTGATCGGACGATCCGAATCCTGATCGGACGATCCGAATCCTGCATGTCTTCCACGTGTCCAGCCACCTGTCTCGGACGATCCGAACCCTGATCGGACGATCCGAACCCTGTTCGGTCCTTCCGATCTCACTGAAATATAATTAATCCAATAATTAACTCCAATTAGGCATCGGGATACTACAGCAAGGACCTGGGCAACTCCACGGGCATTATGTCATGGAATCGCTCAAGTATAACAGCAACTGCATCGGGCACTTCTTGGTACACATCAGGCTTAATTTCGACCATGGCTGCAACATAGGTAACATCACCATGTTTCAAGCCCTTCTCAATTTGAATGGCCGAAATCAGACCTGCCTTCTTTCCAGAGATTGTAGTCACATCGTACACCCCTTTCACGAAAGAAAGATTATTGACATCCGCAATCAATAATCCACCCAAGTGTCGCATCACTTCAACTTGAGCCGCAACCAAGAATTCATTGCCTAGGATGACATCAAAGTCATCAAGAGGAACAGCCATCAAACCGCATTGTCCGGACCAACTCCCCACCTTAAGTTCCACATTGGTCACCCCCTTGATTGGCTTTGCTTCAGAATTCACTGCCTTTATTTGACTCGTGTGTTGGGCAAGTTTCAAACCCAATGACTAACTTCCCTTTCAGCAACAAAGTTATGTGTTGCACCTGTGTCCACCATGGCCATAATCTCACGACCATTGATGAGGGCTTTTACATACATTAAGCCCTTAGACTGAGACGAATTAGCATGTAGAGCGCCCAACCATTGTAAAGGATTCACCAACGAGGGACCATCATCCTTCTGCGTCTTCTCCTCTTCGGCCACCAATGCAGATAGTTTCTCCTTCTTTGGACAATCTCGCATTCGGTGGTCACCATTGCATATGAAGCATCCACGCTTCGTTTTATCAAAGACATAAGTTTCCTTGGTCTCTTTGGTGATGTTTTCACCGCCTTTCTTGCTCTTATTTTTCCTAAATTTGTCAGATTTGACAAACTTAGGCTTGCCTTTGTCTTTCGCATCATTTCGCTTCGGAACATCACTAGCACCAATAGCTTTGAAATCGACCAACCTATCGGCAGCAGCAATGGCGGATGGCAAATCTTTGACTCCTTGCCTTCGCAATTCAGCTTGAGCCCAAGGTTGCAATCCTGCGAGGAAATTGAAGAGTTTGTTTTCCTCGGACATATCTCTCACATCCAACATCAACGAACTGAAATCCTTCACATAATCCCGAGTAGTTCCAGAATGCTTCAATTTTCGAAGTGACTCCCTAGCAAGCCACGAAGTATTGCTAGGCAAGAACTGCTCTTTCAATTCTCGTTTTAGGGTCTCCCATGTCTCAATCTTGTCACGGTTTGCACTAGCATCATCAGATAAACGAGCCCGCCACCATAACTTTGCATCCTCGATCAAATACATGCTTGTGATCGACTTTCTCTTAATCAGGGACTTTGGCAGCCTGGAAATAAGTTTCCATGTCCCACAGAAAGTTTTCCAACTCTTTGGCACTGCGTTTTCCACCAAATGGCTTAGGATCATGGACTTTGAACTTTGTTGAAGCAGATGCATGTCCGGTCGTTCCAGCACCAACGGCCTTCTTCAACAAATTCAACTCAAGTTCGAATCCATCACATTTTGATTCGAGATCTTCTCCAACAGACACCATTCTTCGTTCCACAAATTCCGTCAGATCTGCAATGCTACCAACATTTGAATATGCAATAGCATGCAATCCTTCAACTTGCTGGTAAAGCGTCTCTGTGGGTGATCCGGTTGGAACACCAAGGAGCCCTTCGATCCTTCGCATTCTAGTTTCAAGTTCTAGAATACGATCCCGCGCCGAAGTATTGTTCGTTCCTGAAGTGCTAGACGAATCTGCCATGATTTGATCGTCTGCAACTTCAACAAATTCGAGCAAACCTGGCTCTGATACCAACTGTCACAGGGGTTATTCACGCAGCAACGTTTTCTCGAGTTCCTAACCCTTGTGCGGCTTGAATCACGCACTGATTCAATCAGCTAACCTTTCAACACTCGTGTTTAATTATTTAGTGGAATAACGAACTCACAGAGCCAAGCAAACCAAGCCAAAACGTGCAGAATGTAAAGCACACAACGAATTACGGGCAATGCCCAACCTTTGCATTCATCCTCATTCAGAATTACAAAAGGAAGCCTAGGTTTGCACACAAAGAAGGCTCACACTCGTGAATGCCTTGTGCAACTCAAGGCCAAAGCATATAAACACAATACAATGCAGAAAACCGAAACTAACTGTCTAGGACACCTGTCAAATCTGCATGGAGCCAAGTGTAACTGCCATGCACAACTGCCCTGTCTGCATGTCACTTGTTTCTGAATGTTGCCAAGTGTCTCTAACTCCCAACAACTGCTTCAAGCCATCAGAAATGACTGCCATGTGTTCCCAAATCAGCCAACTCGAAATGGCAACCAAGCTCACTATTGCCAACAACTTTTCTGCACCAAACACATCCCCACAATGTGCCAACTTGTTCATATACTTTGCCAACTCAATATGCCTAAGTTATGTAGGACATAACTAAGTGTTAGGCATCAACACTTTGCTTCATGGCACGCATTCATGCCATGAAATCGAGCCAACTTTAAGGGTCTAACACCAAGCCATGCTCGAGGTAAGAAGATTGTTACCTTTTCCGTAGCTTTGATGCTATTGTTACATAATTGATTGTTTGTTTGTCAAGTTTCAAAGTTGTTAAAAGCTAATTGGTATGATACTGTTACGCATTCTGTTCTCAAGTAAGGTTGTTATGTCAGTAAATGGTAAATATCTCAAGTTATCATGATGCTTTGTACATTATTGATGTTGTGGCAATTGAGCGTAACAATCTCTGCTTCTAAAATGGATATGTTGATAGAAAGAGGCTTACGTAGAGTTTAGTTTGCCACATTAACTATATGATTGAAGCTATGTTTATTGTTTGCCCGTATAGCTGCATCTCTATACTTTAATAGGGTTAATTATGCTAAAAGTGTGATTATCGATGAATAGCTGAAAATGTTGTGGGAGCATATTGCTTTTAAATCCAGAATTTTAGAGCTATGCCATAAAACCATTGGCTAAACAAGTTATTGACCATGAATTTGATACTATTATAAGATGCCTCGAGCAATCCAGCCTAGGCCAACAAGTTTAAAGTATGCTATGATCCGTAACATTTGGCAGGTACTATATTTTGGGTAACACAGGTCGCCTCTAGGCTAACAATATTACGTGGTAAGTGTTAAGAGTATGCCCAGCAAGTCAACTTGTCGCTTGGACTTTTATTGACACTAATGTAAAACGATAATAATGTTTTACGATTTTATTCAATTATGTCATTATGCTTTATTTGTATACTCATCCAAGCTGCATAGATAAAGTCTTTAAATATACAATAGGTACCATGAGGTCTGCCTCGCAACGTAAGACCCTGAAAATCATTAGAAGGTGTACTTTATATTCAAAACGAGCTCCTTGTCGAATCAAACGCCTAAAATAAGGATAAAAGTTGCTTAAGCTCTAGACTAACATATGTAATGTATACGCCATGTTTTACGTGCAAGGGCATGGAGATGTCCATCTAAACAGATGAGTCATCATGATGATGCACTGAACAACCCTACCTCGAACTGTTCAAGTAGTTCTCACTTATCGAGTGGAGTAGTCCGCAGTTATGGTTATACACCATTAGTCCTTTGACCCGGGACAATGTAAGGGTCATATATACTAGCATGCACTTTGATCTGTTTACCGACTCAATTGAGGGTTATCGGGTGGCGAGGTTAGTTGTAGTTTCGAAATACGTAGGAACAAATGCATTTTAGTCAGGAATTCACCATTTGCCTATGGGTGAAGTTATGCAATGTAATCTCATAAGTTAACAGTGCAAGAAGCCTCTGGCCAGAGCAAGATATGTGCTTTAGGGAAAGGTGCTTTCCTAATTGCACATTTCATACCACTGTTAATACTCAAAATAAATCATATCGTTATCAAATTCATATGCAACTCTCGATATATCAATAGTTACAGATTCGATCGGGATATATGTATTGAAAGGACCATACTGTCAGCTAACCATGACTTAAGGTTCTTGCAAGCATTATCAGCGATACCTAGGGGATTATGGGGCGATGCTACTAAACATTATTACCATGATCCGATGGGTGCAATCAGCAACGAGTTCTGACATTATTGATCAAGGAGTTGATGAAAAGAATTGGGCTAATTAGAGTAAGCTCGAATAAGAATAAAAGTTATTCTGAATCATATGGAGACGTGAACTCATGGCTAGCTGTACCCTTGAACCATTGAGGATCACACAAGTATCAGGCTATGTGCTCCCGTTGAGAAAGTCAAAGTTCAAGGAGTTGAAATTGGCGACTATAGTTTGATGAAGATCAAACAGAATGCTTATAAAGGAATTTATAAGTTGATCTCATAAGATGGAAGAAATTGAAGTTATCATAATTGCTAATTAAGGAAGGATAATGGTTGCCTGTTTTGGTGAAGGATTCACTAAACTGGCAGTTTTCCAATATGGTAAATGAAAATTTTGATCTTTGAAATTTTTGGTTTTTATTATATGAACAATAGAATTTAATGATTAAAGGATGGTACTAGTGGTGGTGTCTACTCGTGTACAAATTCTTATAAAAAGTTTACAGGAGTCTAGAATTAATTAACTAATGAGTTAATTATATAAATTAAATAATGGATTAACATGTCTATGCATGCATTGATTGTGCATGTATAAATGTATTAATGTTTATTTATATATATATATATATATATATATATATGTATATACACTTTATATGGAGTTATAAAATATGTATATATATAATATTAATATATCATGTATTATCAAAGGTTGATAAACACATGATATAATATAAATAATATGAGAATTTTATTATAGTGAAATAATAATCCTTGTAAGGACTCTTGATGGGATCAGAAATCGCACTCTATAAATACACCAGAAGGGGCATAATAAACAAGAGAAATTTTTGCACACAAAATTCAACAAAGATCCTTCCTTCTTTCATAGCAAATCTCGCCCATCTCATTTTTGTGGAGAATAAATTTCGACCAATTGGTTTTCTTCCACGGCCGCGCCCCGTGCTGCTGCACTGACTCCGAATTTTGGAAATTCGGACAATCCAGTCTCAATGCTAAACTTTGTTTGCGATTACTAGTGCAATCCAAACAAGGAAAACAATCTCTGATCATAGACCGGATTTGACGATCAACAGGAGGGAGATCCGTTCGTAGGGATTTATAAGAAGGACCATCTCCGCTTAAAACTCGGAAGAGTTTGGAGCCAGCGATTGATGCGCAAAGGTAACAATCTAAACATCCTATGAATGATTTTAAAACATACGACACCCAAAGACTGTTTCGAATGTCAAAACAAAAATTTTAAACTTTTGTTGCGTCTTAGGTACGAGAAAACGGTGCCCCAACAGTAAGTGCATTACTTGTCTACCTATGTGAAGAAATCGGTACTTGTTAACATGGTTCTACTTCGGGATAATGAGATGATATGATTGAATGAGTAATGATTCTCATCTCGAATAATTTATGGATTATACATGTACACAGGATGTTCGACTCCATGATTCACATAGTATAATTACCTTGATTGATATTTAGCACCTCGAATTGATGATAATGTCTGGATTAAAGGGGTTTTGCATATCTGGAGAAAGTGATGGGTTATAATCTAGGATGTGTATGATCCAGTGGGACTTTATTCCGCATAGTAGTCTTAGTTGATGTTTGCTTTGAGCTACGATAGGAGTATATCCCCAATATGATCGATCAGATGAGTGTGGAAATCACCCATATTTTTATTTGGACACGTGTGGTTCCTTAAGCATGAATACTGCATCATACCTCAACTTTATAAACTGTTGCACACTATTGCAGAAACATGTTATGTTGTCCATTTCCTAGAATTTCTCATGCTACATGGCATACATGTCAACCGCTCACATCCAGCTTCAGGGGACCAACTCATCACCTTGGATAGTTTTCTTGTAGATAGGCTTTGAAGCTGAGCAACTTGGTCAATGATGAAGGATAGTCAGTCTTGGAAATAGTTCAGATTGGCCTTTCATTAAAATGAAAGGATTCAGCTAGTTTGGAGGAGTCTGTCTCCATGTAAACCACTGTTCTTGAAACTTATATTATGCATTGTGTGCACTTATTAGTAATTATGTATTGTTGTGTTTAGTCGTGGAGACTGTCACCGTTAATATGCCCATCTTAACAATTGAAATAAACGTTGTTGACCAAAATTAATGACAACTGCATGATACTAAGATGAGGATCTCAGGTCCCACACCTCAATATAGGCTTACCATGGAGCAGACGACATGAGATAAGAACGGTCCGTGCGGCAGCTTAATTTAGTCTGCTCACGAACATTGTTGTACGCACCCGCAACAGTGAGAATTGCAGCAAAAGCCCAGACAACTCCAACGCACACAAGCAAAGCATATCTCTCCACCATAGGTCGAGCAACTGAATGGATGTGTTGCAGGTACTGCATGTAGTATATATTTATTCTTGAAATTTTCCCAATTAGAAGAGAATAGAGACATAAATTCTCACAAGCAAAATGAAATCTTACTTGTTGAGAGACAATAAGCAAAATCAACATGGGTAGGCCAATTTCTATACAATTAGCAAGCTGCACGGAGTGCAAAGAGACAAGCTTGAGCCAAATAAAATTCTTGTATTGATCATTATTTACTTTGATGAAGCTTGCGAGAAGAATACAAAATACCTGAGGAAAGCCTCTAGCAAATAAACCAAGACCTACCACACAGACAGCTGGCACTATAATCACTGGACTAAAGTACCTGGAAGGCGATAAAGTTGATCAAGAAAAGAGACAAAAAAGAGAAAACTAACAAATAGTCCAAAGTTGCTGCATGTAAGTTAGGGTAAATAACGCCTACTAAAGTTAAATGCACAAGAAGAACGGAGAATATAAATATGTTTACCTGGTAAGCTTTCCCCAGGCACTGCTATATCCGAGTATGATGTTCACAAACGATGACACTATCAATGCTCCTTGAATAGATCTTATGGAGTGAGTGAACCTCTAGAAGCATCCATATTTAAAACAATTTCAAAGAAAATTTCATGTCAAAACAAGGGTAAAAGGGTCGGAGAAGTATATATGACCAAGGCATCATATGGCACAATCTAGAAGTCCTTAACCAGCTCTCCAAAAGGACCAAAACTATGTTTGTCAATACATAAAGTTTGAGGTTGCAACATAAGGTTGACATGTGTAAATGGAAGCCCAGAGTTTAAGTATTGATGCTGAACCAGAATCACCCAAAAACACACAATCTTAAAACTGATAAGGTCATGGAATTGCTAGAACGGAACAGTATAATCTCAAGGAAATGAAAATATATTCTCTATCTCGCTGCTCTTTTATCCTTCTAAATTCTTCTTCAATTTTTCTTCTTTTCTTGGACCAAACACTTCCTTGAAGAGTGCTTTAGCGATCTGTATATTTGAATTCTACAGCTAAGTCAACGTGGATGTATGTTAATGCTAAAGGGTGACTATGACTACATCCAGAAATGACGATATGTAAAGGCTGTAAAGATATATATGGATTTCAGAAAGAGGGCAACTTCTACAGATATACCTAGCTCGAAACTGGGTGACAATTTAACAAGAAAAACTTGATTCATTTTGAGACAAGAACGGATTGATCCTCATGGTAGGATAAAACATCAGGTTGAAGAGAAAAAAACATAAAAACCGAACTTTTAATTGTAGCCAAGAAATTGCATCGAATGCTTAAAAAATTACAATCAAGTTTGCACTAACAGATTAATTACAAGCATTATCGACGTATATGAACAGCATAAGATTAATTTCTAAGAATCACTAGTAAGAAATAATTTTTCTACCCGATTAAAGATATTTTACCTCCTTAGAGATGGCTACAATAAATAAGGCAATAGTAAATTTCAAAGCAAGAAACGGTGCAGGAGTCTATATCATTAAAAAAGAAAAGAGGGACAATAGAGTGTTTGAGCAAGCACACAGGCAAAAAATTTAACACCCTCGTGTGACATCTAACAATAAATTTTACATACATGTTGGTCGTCTGAAAATGTATCACTAGATATATCGTTGACAATTCCCAGCACCGATATGACATAGGAAAATGAAGGGCCCATCACAGTTGGAAGGCGTGTGCCAAACCACGTTTGCAAAAGGGTGTTCACTCCTGACATAAAGAGCAATGACTGAATCACTCGAGCTCTATCACCCTGTTTACAAATTTTGAAAATTTCCATTATAAAGCATCAACAAACCACTACAATTAATCAAGCCTCCCAACAATGTGAGCATTACAAAAAACTTACAGAACCGCCACCCATCGGAGTTACGATTGTATTGGCGATCAATACAGTTGTTCCAAGCATGACGACGAAGTGTTGGAAAGCTAATGCCACAGTTTGTACTGCAATACGTGAATTAAAGAATCGGCTCAAATACATCAAAATAACTTTTGGTTATTGTTTTGTGGTTTTATTGCCCACTCAATCCACTGAATGAAACCTAAAGTCCATTCTGAGTGAAACCAGTTGCATCAAAACTGAGTCAGGATTGCCAAATGTGTCCATATTCCAAAAAAGACCGTATACCAGGGGATGTGAACATGAGTGTTCGAATCAGGAAATTGACAATGGACAACAAAATCCATAGTATAATTTATACGCCTAGAAAACAAAAGGTCAACATTTATGATTGGTTACAATTCAGCACAAGGGACCAAGTAAAGCAAGAAGAATCATAGATTCTTATTCAAAAGAAAATCGAAACAAGATTCCATCATCTAGGGCAGTCCATCGTTGAAAAGATTTGACCATTTTAGTCAGGATACACTTTCTTCCACTTTTGACAAGAT
Organism: Primulina eburnea; assembly: GCF_022965805.1. Taxonomy (NCBI): domain Eukaryota; kingdom Viridiplantae; phylum Streptophyta; class Magnoliopsida; order Lamiales; family Gesneriaceae; genus Primulina; species Primulina eburnea. The sequence continues at coordinate 18,784,457 of NC_133107.1, forward strand.
TAAAAATAATGAAATACAATTCACCAAACCTTTTTTCAACAAGATAATATAACACAAAACCCACAAAATAAAATAATAAGCCAGAGACAAAACAGCATTAGCACTAGTACACCGGCGTAAAACACAGCTCCACTCTCTCTGTGTGTGTGTGTGTGTGCAGGTGACTTTTGGCTTAATAATTACAAACCGAAAGATGGGTTGGAGTGGATGCAGTAATTGAGCTGCAGAAGCTGTTCCGCAGGTGGGAACAGAGGCCCTCTTGTAGAACCAAGTGGCGGTGCTACTACCGCCGGCGGTGGCGGCTGACTCGGCGGTGGCTGATGGTGATGGTGATGATGATTACCCGTCTCCACCATCTTTCTCCTTGATTAATACTTCTTTCGGGCTGTGGAAATTATAACTTCCCGTAGTTAAAAAAACAAGTTTATAGCACCGACACACACACTCGAACTAAAGATGCAATGTACCGTACACAAACCCAACTCAGCTACATTATTTTCAGGGATAATGCCCATTTTCGTCCTTCTCGTTAACAGCTTTTTCCGTTTCAGTCCCTCGTGATTTTTGACTGCTTAATTAATCCTTCATGTTTTCAAAATATTCTCGAATTGGTCCCTACCATTATCCTGACGTTAAGGTTAACGTTGACTTGTGAAAAACGGTAAACATTAGCGACGGTTTTTCAAAAGCCGTCGCTAATTAGCGTCGCTACTATTTCCATAAAATAAATTTTAAGTTTTTTTTAAAAAATTATTAAAATTAATTTTTTTTATTTTATGGAAATATTAAACCGTCGCTAATTAGCGACGGCGTTTTAAACACCGTCGCTATTAGCGACGGTCTGTTAAACACCGTCGCTAATAGCGACGCTGTTTTAACGCGTCGCTAATTAGCGACGGTTTAATATTTCCATAAAATAAAAAAATTTAATTTTAATAATTTTTTAAAAAAAACTTAGAATCGGACTATGCTAACAATATTAATGATCTTAATTAACACTTAAAAATTTACAAAAAATTAAAGCAAAAAAGTTTACCTTTTCAAATTAAACAATTTAACTTTTAAATAAGTAAATTTATAAACCCACATATATATACATGTAAGGATTAAACAATTTAACTTTTAAATAAGTAAATTTATTTATTAATATAAATATTAAAAATAATTTCAAATTGAATATGTTATATATGTCAATTAATTATTGGTTCAAAGAAATTAATAAAAAATCACATGTTATAGTTAAGTACAAAATTTATAAAATTCTATTAAAAAAAATCTACAAAAGTCTATAAAAGTCTTGCAAAAAAATCTACATAAATCCACATAAATCTGTTTATAAATCTGTGAGATTCCATAAAAGTCAATAAAAATTTATCAAATCCATAAAAGTCTATCATTTAAAAAAGTCATTAAAAGTCATCAAAACTCTGAATTGAATACACCCCACTTAAAATTTTTCTCTCTTACACGATTTTAGTTTCGACTTAGGTTAAACTTTTTCGCTTTAATTTTTTGTAAATTTTTAAGTGTTAGTTAAGATCATTAATATTGTTAGCATAGTCCGATTCTAAGTTTTTTTTTTTACATTATTAATTTTTTTTATTTTATGAAAATATAAACCGTCGCTAATTAGCGACGAAGTTTTGAAAACCCGTCGCCAATTAGCGACGGTTTTATAAAACCGTCGCTAATGTCAAGTCAAACCGTCGTTAATGTCAAGTCAACGTTAGCCTTAACGACAGGATAATGGTAGGGACCAATTCGAGAATATTTTGAAGACATGAAGGATTAATTAATCAGTCAAAAATCATGAGGGACTGAAATGGGAAAAGCGGTTAACGAAAAGGACGAAAATGGGTATTATCCCTTATTTTCGGCTTCAATTCTTTGAATTTCCTTTAAACGAAACACAAATTTCTTGGAGGTTCCCTAGAAAAATAGAGTTCCTTCTCTTTTATGTTTACTTTGAAAAAAAAAAAAAAAAAAAAAAAGTTCGACGACTCGATTTTTTTATTTTTTTTTTATTTTATTTTGTCCCAAATGAAGTTTCCCAACAGAAGCCAAGTAAACTCTGGATTAGATATACAAGGAATTTTTTTTATATATTTAAAAATTGTATGATTAAGACAAGGAAAAGTTCTTAACGAGTAACCGTTGGACGAGATATTCAAAGAATTCTTTATATCTTTATAAACAAACATGTATGACGAAGACAAGTAAACAAGAAGCGGGAGGTTTTGTCCTTTTCCAGGAAAGCGCGTGAATTACCGAGAATGCCCTCGTAGTCCTCTCAATTTTTGCCATTCACAGAAGTCTTACCAGATTTTTTTATATTTGATCTGATCGAGGTGTTTTGGGATTATATTGTAAATTGCAACAATATATTTTTATTATAAGTTTTTTTAACTAAGATTTCTTTGTTAGTAAGAATATTTTTGGGATGTGAAATATCGATAAATTTTCAAATTGTTACATATATTATTATTACAAAATTATTAAAATTATTTTAATTGATATATAATTCAACTAAAACAATTTAAGTGCTTGATGTTAAGGTAACAATAATTGGATATAAAAACAGTTTAGATTAAGGGTAAACATTGATTTTTTTTAAAAAAAATTAATTGGAATAGGGAAGAGTTTTATGTCTATTTGTTAAAATTTTAAAATATTTTATATTGGATTTGAATATAATATGACAACATATTTTTTATAGGGAATTATTTATGTGGTGACCCGAACGCCAATTCATTTCTTAATTATCTTTGGGAATAATTGGATCAATTAAATAAACTGGGCCTAAAATTATTTTTTTAAAATGGAAATGCGGAACATAACAAAATAAATCCGATATACATGTCAAAAGTGAAAGTACAAGTCTTGTACAATTACATTAAAATCAACTAGGGTTCAATCATTGAACATCAAGTGCTGAAACATATTCTACTTCTGGGTCCGAATCTCCACGCTAATGTTGATCTCTCATCCTCGTCTTGACCCTGATCCTATCTCACCTGTTGTCATGCACACATACAAACACAACAACAGCCGGATAACTCCGGTGAAAATGATATTTCCAGTATAAACAACATATACATGCAATCATATGAAAACATATATAAAAGCATATAACAATCATCAATAATATGTATCAATCTGAAACATGAAATGATATAAAACTATAACTCAAACTCATATCTCTGACTCGACTCTGATCTAGTCTAGTCTAGGGATCCCGGTTCCCGGACGTTGGCACATAAATCGAATCTCAGCAATAGAAGTCGATCTACTTCTAAGAAACATCGATATAAACCAATCATCCAATGTCTAGGCACCTCTGCCACAGACTTGGCACCTCTGCCAATGACACATTCTCATAATCTATCTTCTATTCTCTAATATTCTATAAGTCAATAGAATAGACATATACATTCAAATAATACAAAGGTATTAAAACAATAACAAAAAAGTATGTGGTTTAAGGAAACTCAAGTCGAATCTAACTCGAGTCAATCTCCCGGTTAACATTGATTTATACTTTTCTATTGTTGATCTGATGAAGTCGAAGTCTCGAATTCGAGGCCTGTCAATATTCTGGCAATGAAAATATCGAGGAGTACAATATCAATATACCACTCAATCAATACTGGATATAATCAGAACTCAATCTAATTCTGTTTCAACGGCATAACTGCACAAGCTCAATATACCTAGCAGTACAAATCAACAGATATCAATTCCCACAACTCATAATCGATCGACAAGTATATTCTGATATCAAATCTATATAATCTCAATCAAATCAACTCTGAAAAATCATAACAATTTCATACAGTATATGTTCTTCAATCCGGTTTCGATTATACGATGTCTAATATCGTAAGAACACCATATATGAATCATATCTTATTCCTTCAATATCATATTTTCAAATCGTATCAAAACATAAGAAAACTTACGTCCGTGTGAAGTCTTTGTCGAGAGGATCACAGTACTGAACTCAGATCGAAATTCTGACGGGCGGATCTTGCACAATCACAAATCTAAAATATGAAAAGGCGTAAGGATTTTCCGTAGCTTTCTCGTTCTTTTTCTTGCTGCTGATTATGATTGAACATTGAAGGATTATATATATATAAATATATATATATATATATGTGTGTGTGTGTGTGTGTGTGGCTTCATATACTTGCCGCACGTCTCGCGCATATGCGCGAGACCTACTGGTCTCGGCACCTTTCTTCTCGGCAGCTCGCGCATATGCGTGCACCATCGGCGTGCATATGCGAGAGACCTACTGTATCCGCACATTTTCCTTGCACATGCTCGCGCATATGCGCTCACTCACTTCGCGCATATGCGCGAGGTCCTCTGCCCATCTCGCGCATATGCGCGCATCGATGCCACGCATATGCACGATGTGTTCTGTCCTCGCACATTCGATATCACACGTTACCTCAATTCGTGACTCAGAATGTTCCTTCATAATCATACCAATGCAAAATCAATAGTCACAGAATAACAGCAAATAAATCTCAGGCATTACATTTCTCCCCCCATAAGATACGATTTCGTTCTCGAAATCACATGCAATGAAATCATATCAGAAAGAAATGTATAACAGAATCAATCTGAATAGAAAACTCACATCAGTGAAATAACTCTGGGAATCTCTGTCTCATGTCTGAGTCAGTCTCCCAGGTAGCTTCCTCGATGTCATGACGACTCCACTGAATCTTCACAAGTGGAATAGTCTTCGTTCTGAGTTGCTTTTCTTTACGATCGAGAATCTGGATCGGCTTCTCGAAGTAACTCAGTGTATCGTCAAGTTCGACCTCATCTGGCTGAATAATATGTGAAGCATCGGGAATATGTTTCCGCAATAATGATATATGAAAGACATCATGAATTCCAGATAGAGAAGACGTGTAGTGACCCGTTCCAGAATCACCTACTAATCAAAAACTAAGCAGGCAATTAACCTAATTAATTATAATCAGAGATAACAGCGGAAATATGGCCAACAACAATAGTTATACAACCCAATCGAAATCGAAGTCTAGACTAACTCAAAATGAAATATCCAGTACAACCATATCGAATCAAATGGAAAACACTGAAAACTAAACCAACCAGCTACTCAACGTCCTCCCCCTGCTCCTCCTGAGCCATCCAACCTGAGGCCTGCCCCGTGGGAATGGGGTGTCCAAGAATAAACAAAACCGAGGACGTGAGCGATAAGAACGCCCAGTACAAAAGTATGAGTATACAAACCTATATGAAATGCACATGCTATGATATGATACCAGGGTAGTCAAGAAACAGGAATCACAAAGGATCTCAAAATGCTCAGTCTAGAGGCGCCAAGTGGATAGTGCCGCGCGGTCCAACCTCTGGGTCACTGCATCCACTACAAGACAGACGTGGACCTAAAATGTCCCGGACCACCGAAGCCCTCCCGACCCGTCGGCCACTGTGTACTCTCGGTGTCCATGCGTCCACAAGACAGGGCTGAGCGGCCCCAAGATATAGCTTATCTCGAAAGAGATACAGCTCAACAGTAAAGGCTATCTCGAAGGAGATACGGCTCAACATGATATGCAATATGCATCATAACTCGTGACATAATAGCATGCATCATATGACATATAACAATGCAGCAAATACTCATGCAACACATATATGAATGTATACTCAACCAGGATATCTCGGATAGTACTTTCGTACCTCTATCACAGCAAGCCTAGCCTTACGCAACACCGCTAATCAGGTCTAGCACAAGCCTACGCATCAAAAGCATACTCAATCAATACTACCATGCTCGACTAGCAAAACCAGTACTCCCTAGTACTACCAAAGGTTTAGGGTTTACCTTCGTCCGTCGACAGCCCTTTGATGTCGATTGCCTTGAAACTCAGGCGCCGCTACGCTACTACTCCTGGCAGCTCTTGGCTATCGCTCGACCAACAACTAACCCTAGAAACCTTCCAAATCCTCTCAACTATGAGGCAAAATCATGAATTGGCAAGTCACAAATGAGAAATCCGAGCACTATTTATAGGCCATGTTCGGATCCTCCGAACAACACTTCGGAACGTCCGAACGCTACGTGTCCATTGGCTCTTGACAGCTCATGATCGGATCCTCCGATCATACACTTCGGACCGTCCGAACATGCATGGAAAATGACGTGTCGATCAACACTTGACACCTATGATCGGATTCACCGAACTACACTTCGGATCGTCCGAACTCTTCGGTGCTTCCGAACCCTCTTCGGTCCGTCCGATCATGACCATAGCCAAAATTATACCTTAAACCTTCTTAATCACCATTACTCCGTTAATTACCCAATTTGGAATTCGGGCTACTACATTCTCCCCCCCTTAAAAGATTTCGTCCTCGAAATCAGGCTTAGAGAATGAACAAAACGAAATAACAACATCATTAATACATCTCAATTGTTGTTGAATACAACTGATACTATGATTACAACTGAAAACACAAACTTATACAAAGCACAACTCAAAAGAGCTCTGGATGCTCCGAACGCATACGACTCTCTAACTCCCAAGTGGCTTCTTCAGTGCCTCGACGCTGCCACTGCACTAAGACAAGAGGAATGATCTTATTCCGCAACACCTTATCTTTGCGATCTAGAATCTGAACTGGTCGCTCCACGTAAGACAAATCCGTATCAAGTTGAACTTCAGATGGATGTAAGATGTGCGACTCATCTGCTACATAACGTCTCAACAAGGATACGTGGAACACATCATGAATACTTGATAGGTACGGCGGCAACGCAAGTCTGTAAGCTAAATCTCCCACACATTCCAGTATCTCGAATGGACCAATAAATCTCGGAGACAGCTTACCCTTGAGACCAAATCTCAAAATCCTGCGAAAAGGCGAAACTCGGAGAAACACCTTCTCACCTGGCTGAAAATGAAGAGGTCGACGCTTTGTGTTCGCATAACTAGCCTGTCGATCCTGAGCAGTCTTAATCCGCTTCTTGATTACTGCAACCTTATCTATAGCCTGCTGGACTAACTCCGGTCCCTCTACCTGTCGTTCCCCGACTTCATCCCAGAATAATGGAGTACGACAACGTCGCCCGTACAACGCCTCAAATGGTGCCATACCAATACTACGATGATAGCTGTTGTTGTACGCGAACTCAATCAAAGGCAAATGATCCTGCCAAGTGGGTCCGAAATCCATAACACAGGCTCGCAACATATCCTCAAGCGTACGGATAGTCCTCTCTGATTGACCGTCAGTCTCCGGATGATAAGCAGTACTCAGACTCAGTGTAGTACCCAAAGCTGACTGGAAACTACCCCAAAACCGTGAGGTAAAACGAGGATCTCTGTCACTAACAATACTGACAGGCACTCCATGCAAACGTACAATCTCCTGAATGTACAATCGAGCCATACGATCGAAAGTGAAATCACGATTATACGGCAGAAAATGAGCAGACTTGGTGAGTCGATCCACCACTACCCAGATAGCATCGCTGTTCCTCGAAGATAATGGCAAGTGAGTAATGAAATCCATCGTAATATGCTCCCACTTCCATTCTGGAATAGGTAAGTTCAACAACAATCCTCCCGGTCGACGGTGCTCTGCCTTAACCTGCTGGCAAACTAGACACTTGGAGACAAACTGATACACGCTGCGCTTCATCCCTTTCCACCAAAACCGCATCCTCAAGTCTCTATACATCTTGTTGCTTCCTGGATGAACACTTAACTTGCTTCGATGCGCCTGAGACAATATCTCGTCCCTCAAAGTGTCATCCTCTGGTACTACAACCCGATTAGATAAGCACAGAAGACCATTGGACTGATAATGGAAATTGCTATCACCACCAACTAACCGAGCTAATCTCTGAGTCTTGAGATCAGACATCTGAGCTTCTCGAATCCGAGTGAACAAATTGGGCTCAGATAAAATGGTAGCAACACGAATGCTCTCCATACCTTTCCGATGCTTGAAGTTAAACCCCAACGAGCAACTATCCTGGATGGCACTAGTCATAGCACAAATCTGAAGTGCAGAGGCTCTCACCTTGCGACTAAGCGCATCAGCTGTGAGATTTGCAGAACCTGGATGGTACTTGATCTCGCAATCATAATCCTTCAGCAAATCCATCCAACGACGTTGCCTCATGTTCAACTCAGCCTGAGTGAACAGATATTTCAGACTCTTATGATCAGTAAAGATTTCAAACTGAACACCGTACAAATAATGACGCCAAATCTTCAGCGCAAACACAATAGCTGCCAATTCCAGATCATGAGTGGGATACTTCTCCTCGTGAGATTTCAGCTGTCTGGAAGCATAAGCAATCACATGACCGTTTTGCGTCAACACACACCCTAAGCCTTGAGTGGAGGCATCGGTGTAAACACTGAAACCATCAGATCCTGACGGTAACGCCAAAACAGGTGCAGAAGTCAGAAGTCGACGAAGCTCTCTGAAACTATCTTCGCACTCGGATGACCACTCAAATGGAACATCCCTCCGAGTAAGTTGCGTCAATGGTCTGGCTATCTGAGAGAAATTCACGATGAAGCGACGATAATACCCTGCCAGACCTAGAAAACTACGGATCTCAGCCACCGTCGTCGGACGTGACCAATTCAGCACTGCTTCAATCTTGCTGGGATCCACAGAAACTCCTTCCTTGGAAATCACATGACCAAGGAATACCACACGATCAATCCAGAACTCGCACTTACTCAGCTTAGCATACAATTGCTTCTCGCGAAGAATCTGCAACACAATCCTCAAGTGTTGGGCATGCTCTTCCACACTGTGGGAATAGATCAAGATATCGTCAATGAAAACCACCACAAACTGATCCAGAAAATCTCGGAAGACTCGGTTCATCAGATCCATGAACACCGCTGGCGCATTCGTCAATCCGAATGGCATAACTAGAAACTCGTAATGCCCATAACGAGTACGAAATGCAGTCTTGGAAATATCATCATCTCTGACTCTCATCTGATGATAACCCGATCGCAAGTCGATCTTGGAGTAAACAGAAGTACCCTGAAGCTGATCGAACAAGTCATCAATACGGGGTAAAGGGTACTTGTTTTTGATCGTCACCCGATTCAGCTGGCGATAATCAATGCACGACCGCATCGATCCATCCTTCTTCTTGACAAACAAGACTGGAACTCCCCAAGGCGAAACACTCGGGCGAATATAACCCTTATCAAGAAGATCCTGCAATTGCTGCTTCAGCTCTCTCATCTCTGACGGAGCAAGACGATAGGGGGCACGAGAAATCGGTGCAGTCCCTGGCATTAAATCTATGCCAAATTCCACCTCTCTAACCGGAGGAAAACCAGGAATCTCATCTGGGAAAACATCAGGAAATTCACAAACTACTGGAATATCCTCTAGACCAACACTACCTGTGGATGAATCAATCGCATAGATGAGGTAGCCTTCCCCGCCCGACTCTAAAGCACGACAGGCTTTCAGAGCAGATACCACTGGCATCGGAGGTCGCGCTCCCTCACCATAGAAAAACCAACTAGAGCTTTCAGTCGTACGAAACTGAACAAGCTTCTGGTAACAATCCACAGTAGCTCGGTAGGTAGTCAATAAGTCTATACCCAAGATACAATCAAAATCTTCCATCTCTAGGATCATAAGATTCGCAGTCAACTCGTTACCCTCAAAATCTAAGGGACAACCCATCACTAGACGCTTCACTAACACCGAATGACCCATCGGGGTAGAAACAGAAAGAATGACGTCTAGAGAAACATAGGGTAACCTATGACGCTTAACAAATCGTGCAGAAATGAAGGAATGAGAGGCTCCTGTATCAATAAGAACAAAAGCAGGAATACCGCATAAATGAAAAGTACCTGCTATGACTCTCTCCGTCTCATCTGCAGCCTGATCCTGGTTCAGCGCAAAAACCTGACCTTGGGCACGAGGTCGAAGATTCGAACTACCCACTGCCTGACCCTGCCTCCTCTGCTGAACAGTCGTCTGAGATCCAGAACTGGATCCTGCTCCACCTCGCAACTGAGGACAATTCTTCTTAATATGCCCCATCTCTCCGCACTGATAACAAGCTCCTGCGGCTACTCGGCATTGCTCCGATGGATGGTTCTTCCCACAATGCGCACAAGACTCCTTCTTCTTACCAAAGCGGAAAACACCACTAGATCGAGATCCAGATCCAGAAGAAGATGAACCAGATTTCTTGAATGACTGAGATCGAGGCCTCAAAGTACTCGGAGGTCTAGAAGAAGAAAGAATAGCCCTACCACGCTGGAGACTGATCTCTGCCTGGCGACACCGGTTCACTAACCCATCATAAGAAGTAGGATTATCACAGACAGTGACTCGATCAAAGATCTCCTGATTAAGGCCCTGGAGGAAATGATCATACTTGGCCTCAGAACTGCCACTGATATGAGGAGCGAAGGGTAACAACTCAAAGAATTTCTGCTGATACTCATCAACAGACATACTCCCCTGCTTAAGGTTCAGGAGCTCAATCGTCTTGGCCTGGCGAAGGGCTGGAGGAAAGTACAGCTGCATGAAAGCTGCACGGAAATCGACCCAAGTCACCCTACCCTGGGACTGGACTATCGGCGCAGAAGTCGATCGCCACCACTTGCGCGCACGGCCCTCGAGAAGAAAGCTAAGGGTCTCTATCTTCTGCTCCTCGGTGCACTGAAATGCACGGAAACAACTCTCCATGCGCTCTAACCAGTCCTCAGCATCATCGGGAGTCTCACCACCAACTAAAGGCTTAGGCCCCATCTGAATAAAACGATGCAAATCAAAACGCCTAGGACCATCCCGACGATGACGATGTTCACGGTAACGCCTACGATCGTCCTGATCACCCCATCGACCTACACTCCCCTGACTACTCCCGTCATCAAAATGGTCAGCCATCGCTACAAGATAGAATAGGGAAAATGGTAAAATGGTCAACGGAAATCCCAAAACAGAATCTATATCCCAAAATCATACGCATGCTCTGATACCATAAATGTAGTGACCCGTTCCAGAATCACCTACTAATCAAAAACTAAGCAGGCAATTAACCTAATTAATTATAATCAGAGATAACAGCGGAAATATGGCCAACAACAATAGTTATACAACCCAATCGAAATCGAAGTCTAGACTAACTCAAAATGAAATATCCAGTACAACCATATCGAATCAAATGGAAAACACTGAAAACTAAACCAACCAGCTACTCAACGTCCTCCTCCTGCTCCTCCTGAGCCATCCAACCTGAGGCCTGCCCCGTGGGAATGGGGTGTCCAAGAATAAACAAAACCGAGGACGTGAGCGATAAGAACGCCCAGTACAAAAGTATGAGTATACAAACCTATATGAAATGCACATGCTATGATATGATACCAGGGTAGTCAAGAAACAGGAATCACAAAGGATCTCAAAATGCTCAGTCTAGAGGCGCCAAGTGGATAGTGCCGCGCGGTCCAACCTCTGGGTCACTGCATCCACTACAAGACAGACGTGGACCTAAAATGTCCCGGACCACCGAAGCCCTCCCGACCCGTCGGCCACTGTGTACTCTCGGTGTCCATGCGTCCACAAGACAGGGCTGAGCGGCCCCAAGATATAGCTTATCTCGAAAGAGATACAGCTCAACAGTAAAGGCTATCTCGAAGGAGATACGGCTCAACATGATATGCAATATGCATCATAACTCGTGACATAATAGCATGCATCATATGACATATAACAATGCAGCAAATACTCATGCAACACATATATGAATGTATACTCAACCAGGATATCTCGGATAGTACTTTCGTACCTCTATCACAGCAAGCCTAGCCTTACGCAACACCGCTAATCAGGTCTAGCACAAGCCTACGCATCAAAAGCATACTCAATCAATACTACCATGCTCGACTAGCAAAACCAGTACTCCCTAGTACTACCAAAGGTTTAGGGTTTACCTTCGTCCGTCGACAGCCCTTTGATGTCGATTGCCTTGAAACTCAGGCGCCGCTACGCTACTACTCCTGGCAGCTCTTGGCTATCGCTCGACCAACAACTAACCCTAGAAACCTTCCAAATCCTCTCAACTATGAGGCAAAATCATGAATTGGCAAGTCACAAATGAGAAATCCGAGCACTATTTATAGGCCATGTTCGGATCCTCCGAACAACACTTCGGAACGTCCGAACGCTACGTGTCCATTGGCTCTTGACAGCTCATGATCGGATCCTCCGATCATACACTTCGGACCGTCCGAACATGCATGGAAAATGACGTGTCGATCAACACTTGACACCTATGATCGGATTCACCGAACTACACTTCGGATCGTCCGAACTCTTCGGTGCTTCCGAACCCTCTTCGGTCCGTCCGATCATGACCATAGCCAAAATTATACCTTAAACCTTCTTAATCACCATTACTCCGTTAATTACCCAATTTGGAATTCGGGCTACTACAAGACGGTAATGCGAGTCGATAGGTACGATCTCCTATCTTCTCGAGAATCTCATACGACCCAATATAACGTGGAGACAACTTCTCTTTCTTGCAAAATCTGACAACTCCTCTGAAAGGTGAAATCTTCAAGAATACTCGGTCTCCTGCCTCAAATACCAACAGTCTACGTCGAACATTGGCATATTTGGCTTGTCTATCTTGAGCTGCCTTCATTCTCTTCTAGATCAACTTCACTTTCTCTGTCATCTCTCGGATCATATCAAGCCCAATCTAAGGTACCTCAGATACATCGTCCCAGTAAAGAGGGGATCTGCATTTCTTACCGTACAACGCTTCAAACGGTGTCATCTCAATACTCGTCTGATAGCTGTTGTTGTACGAAAACTCACAGAGTGGCAAAGAATCTTGCCAAATAGTGCCACAATCAAGCACTACATCTCTAAGCATATCCTCCAATGTCTGGATAGTCCGCTCTGACTGTCCGTCAGTCTGAGGATGATATGCGGTACTTAGATGTAACTTCGTACCTAGAGCCTGCTGCAAACTATGCCAAAAGTGCGAAGTAAACCGAGAATCACGGTCTGATACAATCGACTTCGGCACTCCGTGCAATCTGACTACTTCTCTGACATAGATCTCTGCCATCTGGTCATGTTTATACGTCATTTTATATGGGATAAAACATGCGGATTTGGTCAATCTGTCAATCACCTAAATCGCATCGCAACCTCGGGAGGAACGCGGTAATTTCATCACAAAATCCATGGAAATGTGATCTCATTTTCCATTCAGGAATAGACAAACTCTGCAACATTCCTCCTGGTTTCTTTCTTTCCGCTTTTACCTGTTGGCGATTCAGACAATTGGATACAAATTCAGCAATATCAGCTTTCATCTGTTTCCACCAAAAATGTCTTTTAAAATCATTGTACATCTTTCGGCCACCAGGATGAATACTAAATCGACTGCTATGCGCTTCTGACAATATCTGTCGTTTCAAATCCGAAACATCTGGCACAACAAGACGATTATTCACATATAAAACACTGTCACGATCCTGATATTCTGATCGATGCCCTGCTCTGATCATCGTTATCGAATTCTGAACATTCTGATCAACTTTTTGAGCCGCTTTAATTCTCAAAATCAGCTCTGGTTCGACTTGAACAGCATATACTCTCAACGGTTTACAATATGTCTCAAATACTAATCCAGACAAACAACAATTTTCAATCAAATTTGAACATCAATCGTCGATAAGGATAAAGAACATACCTTTTGACTTAATGCATCAGCTGCTGCATTCGAATTTCCTGAATAGTACTTGATTTCACAATCAAAATCTTTCAATAAATCAAGCCATCTTCGCTGTCTCATATTCAATTCTGACTGTGAAAACAAATATTTCAAGCTTTTATGATCAGAATAAATCTCAAACTTCTCACCATACAGGTAGTGTCGCCAAATCTTCAATGCAAATACAATGGCCGCAACTCCGTTCGATGAAAGCCAGTCCATACCCAAAATTATGTCGAACTACGACAAAGGTAACACAATCAAATATGCCTGCACCGCATTCTTCTGTAACCGAAACTCCAATCTCTCACTATCTGAGATGTAAACATCTGATCTCCGAACATAATCGATACTCTGAATCCCAAATCCATAGCCTCTGGTATCATTTCTAGTCGCTGGACAAAAGATTCGGATATAAAAGAATGTGTATCTCCGGAGTCTAGCAAAGCATACGTGGCTACACCTGCAATATATATCCTTCCTGCGACAAAACATACCATCAAATCTAATTACGTTGAAACTTAAGAAATTTACTATCAGTGATTATCCCAAAAGTCTCGAAAACTACTGATTTAATTCTAGTACCCAATCAAAAATCTTGAATTTTTATCTCAAAAATTTCGGAAATAGCAATTTGGCCCTACAATTTTTCGAAAATTGGATTTTGTCCCCATAGAAATTTAGAATTTAGTCCAAATAATTTTTTAAAATTTTCGAAATTTATCCTCAAAAATTTGAAAAATTCGAAAATAGTCCCTAAAATTCCCAGATCATTTAATTCAATCTTAAGTCCAACTAGGTAGAGCATGCAACCTAATTTATTCTAGGTTCTCCATCCCAAAGTAACTCAACAACCAACATAATAATTCATGCATTCGAGGTAGTAAAGAAATGAAACTTTTAAACATAAAGGTTACCGGTGATCAACGTAGAGTTTGACTCGGCTTCTGCCTTCTCGACATGCATCACGTAGGCCCTGACAGTAGTGGGCCATTATTCCTCGGGCAGTCAGCTGCTTATAGTCCTCTTCTTTGCATATGAAGCACTTGAAAGTCTCCCACATACACTTGCCATAGTGAAGTTTGTTGCATTGTTTGCACGGCAGTCCTCACTACGGCTTAGGAGCCTCTGGTGCCTGAGGCGGTCGCTGCTGTACAGGCCTCTTGAACTGACCCTGGGGCTTCTGCTCCCCATGCTGTCTCGGTGGCCCTGAATACTGCTTCTTCTACAGCTGAGTACTATGTTGGGTCTGATGCCTCCTTCACTGCATATCCATGTCGATATCTGTCAGAGCCTACTCTGCCTTAATTGCACAAGCGGTGGCCTCATCATAGCTCGTCGGCCTCATCAGCATCACATCCCCACGTAAAGTGGGTCTCAGTCCATCCCTGAAATGCCTCAGATTCTGAGCGGCATCTCTAGCAATAAGGGGCACAAAGTGACCGCTCCTGCCAAACTTCCTTATAAATTATGCCAAGGACAAGCCCCTCTGTCGAAGACTCATAAACTCCCTCGTCATGCGACCCCTGACATCAGCTGGAAAATATTTGTTGAAGAAGATCTCTTTGAAGTGGCACCAAGTAAGCATAGACAAGTCCACCTCGTGAGCGGCTCCCTCCAAACATTGGGATGCATCATCCCTCAGCATATAAGTGGCGCACTTGACCCGATTGCCATCCTCATATCCAGATACTGAAAATGTAGCTCCAAGGATCGAATCCAACCCTCCGCCACGAAATGATCTGTGGTACCCCTGAATTCCTTCGAGTTAATCCATCTGAACTGCTCATAGATGTAAGTCTGGGGTCTGCGAGCCTGCTGCGCCTGCTCCATAAGTCTGGCAATACACTCAAGTACACGATTAGCTGCGTCTCTTGGCGGTGGTGGTGGTGGAGGTGGGCCTCTGCCACCTCCTGAAGTTTCATCCTGACGGTCTGTGATAGGAGCGCGTCTGGGAGACACGATAGCTGAATACAGTCCAAATTCTAAAGGCAACCCATTATGCAATTTAATCTAGTTTTCAAAACATTTAATCTTTAAATCATGAAAGTATCAAAACATGTACTATAAATCGCTGTAAAACATGTATCGTGTAATCATGCAGGTGATAGAATTAAAACATTTAAAACACTTAAACATGCAAACTTACAGACTTGAGGCTTGAAGACTGAGCTGCAGAAGCTGGCGGTGGCACAATCCTATACAGGACAATTGCTCTGATACCAACTGAAACGTCTACTGTTTAAAATAATATTAGCTTTTTTTTAAAAAAAAAACTCATGTTCGAAAATATACATACATACGGATGCATGCAACCACTGCAAAATACCCATTTTGAAGTAATAGTAATTTACTAACAAGTCAGAATACTGCAATTAAAATTCATGCCAAATCGTCATCCCCCAAGCTTATGTTTTAAAAATAAATCAAATACGGAAAATGTAGAAATCCTAACAACTATCAACATATTAAAAAGAACGAGCATGAAAATATCCAAATCCCTACTATCTCATAAAAATGATGTGCGGAAGAAATAAGGTCATCGGGTTCGCGTGCGCACATCTAAATCTGCCTACTCAGTCTTTGGCACCTCCAATCTCCTGATCAATAGGCTCACCTACATAATTCATACCTAGTGAGTCTAAAGACTCAACACACCTGTAATGTTATAGCAAGTGCATATCATGTAGGTGTTCGTTTTAATTAATTAGAATTTCGTTCATTAGTTGTGACTTTCGTATCATCGTGTTAGTCGATGGATCCATCTACGTGTAACCGTGGTACCCGGAGACGGGGACATCAGCGATAGCATTACCAACTGAGCCTTGACCTTGCATGTCATCGTGCTATCGTATTAGTCACAACCAACTCTCATCCTTCAAAATATGTCATCATATTCATCACTTAATAAAACCATTCATATATGTAAATTTTCCTTAAAATCAAGCATGCAACGTATTTTTTTTCATAATTACATAAAACTTCATATACGTGATAACATAAACATTTTAAAACATGATTAATCGTGTTTAGGGTGATGCCAGGACTAAAAACTCAACCCAATTGCAAAATGACCATTTTGCCTCTGGGAACATTAATTGACCATTTTGTCCCTGGACCTCTAAATTTCAACCCGAATCCACCAATCTCTTAAAACACCTCAAAACATATTTATAATTATTTCATAGACGTAAACTCGAGCCCGTTTAAGAATTTACACGATTCGTTTTAATATTTGGACCGTTGTCTCGATTTTAACCCGAAACTTAACCAAAGTTTCCTAAATTTTAGCCACGACTTATTAAAACCCTACCAGCCCCTAATCAAACTAAATCAGACCAATTAGGACACTCATAAGTCATTGGAACCTCGCTGTAATTTTCTGTGCGTTCAAGTCGTAACCCTAATCGCACCAAACTCATGTTTTATTAATCATAGACCTAACCATCGAGGACCAGCCCCAAACTAACTCTCCCTAGCCCACCTCGGGACCATCCTGGACCGACCTAAACCAACCTCTCAGCCCCATGCATGCAGTGGAGCGCACACTGCACAACCACGATACACCCGAGATGCGACCAACCGAGGCCAACCTTCAAACAACTCGCTCGATCAGATTCGTGATCATGTCCAGCAACGTTCAAGCCATCTTAGACCACGACTCAGACCCACCAGGGTCTATTCCAAGGCTAGGAACAGCCCTTACACCCTCGGCTCGCTCATATCCTCTGATCTAGCCACCCCGACGCATGTAACCAAGAAATACCTTACGACCTTTGCTAGTTCTCGACCCCCAACCAACTCTAGCCCCATGAAACCCTATTCCTCGATGTGTAAAGCCCCATAGGGTCATGACTCGACAGCCCCTTATAGGAACACAAAGAAAAATCGGGAGTATATCCATAAACATGCGTATTTCATGACAAGCTAAAGTAAAAAAACGTTTTAACATACAAGGACCAAGCCATATTCATACACGGCACACATATCAGCATATATAAAGTATTAATGATGAGAAAAAGAAGATACATGGCGTGCCTTAACGTTTATGTGCTCAAAAACCCGAAGATATGCGTGTGTGATTTGCACCGGAGAAGTGGGGAAGAAGTTTTCTTGAAAAGTATGGAGGATTGTCGAGACTTGCTGCTGAAAACCTTCGAAAAGAGGCTAATTATGGTGGGGAGGGGCGGCCAAATGGGTGTGCTAGGGTTAGGGTTTTCTAATGGTGTGTTTAAATAAAAATTTTTAAGCATAAATGGTGTTTAATTAAAATTAAATTAATTTAAAAGAGTTTTGGGCCCACTATGCACTAAAATAAACCCATCAAACCCAAACAGACTCCCGAAAAATATTTTGTTTTGGTATGTTTTTGAAAATATTGTCTGAACTCTCAAAAAGTCCTCTGAATCGTTAAAATTTGATTACATATTAAAAATATGACCTGGCGAGTAAAAATACCCAACCAAGTCCCAGTTTTAAAAATCATACTTAAATACACCATCTATTAAATAATTAAAAATAATTATCCAATGAAAATATTTTTCCTGATTATCTCTAGTCTCCGTTACTCGTTCGAGCGTGAAATGCAACTTAAAACTCTAATGCATGAAACTCTTAATATATCCATGAAATAACACATATCCATGGAATACTCATGCAATAAAATGAATAAAAACATTAAAACAAATATTTTAAATAAAAAACCTAGATTGCATACGTGGCTTGAATTTCCTAAAACTTGCATTTTTGGGTGTTTTTAAAGTTTTTAAATCAAGTCGTCTCCTCGAGTCAAAGTTTAAGGTCGTCCGGATACATATTGCGTTGAATCGTGAGCGGTCGGTTCGAGGAAAGTCGAGGGTGGTTTGCAACTTCCTAAAACAATTCAAAATCATGTTAAATTTTATTTTTAGAATATTTAATGTATATTCATGATATATGCTATTTTTAGAAGTTTTAATGTATTTTGCACGTATATGATATTTTTAGCAATATCGACGTATATGAATGATATAAAGAATCTTTTTGGGAATTTTTAAAGAATATGGAAATTTATGAATGTTATATGAAATGATAGAGTAAAGGAAAATATTTTTGAAGAATGTGAAGTGATTGTGATGAAAAAGTAGTAAGGGATCCGTTGAAAACAGGAACGGTGAACTTGTAATGAAAAGGGAGTGAACCGTCGAAAACGGGGGCGAGAATCTCAATGATAATGGATCAGTTGAAGAAGTGAACGGTGAAGTTATTTTTGTGATATTCAGTGGGACCGTCGAAGAAGTGGACGTTGAACCCGACGGCCTAGTACTATGGTTTATAGATTGATCAATCGAATGAATGTTGTCACTTTCGAGGATCATACTTCACGTAAAATTATAATTTTAAATGGAAAATGTTCATATCTATGCATGGTCTAAAAAGTTTCATATTTTGAAGGTTTCATGATTGCATAAAAAAATCTATTGTTAGTAAAAGTAATTTTTATGCATGTGAGTGTATGTCTACGTATTTTCTATATTAGTTTTGAGCATGCTGAGTCATTAGACTCACTATGTTTGAATGGTTGCAGGTGATGACGATGTTGAGTCATGAGGTGCAAACTATCGAGTCATCCGGGAGGCGTAGTGCATACACGATGACTTAGAAATTCCGCATATGTTAAAGACATTTGAAGATTTTATGGATTATCGCTTCTATTTTGGACTGTTACGATACTAAAATTTATTGAGTTAAAGTTTAAAATTTATTGAGTTAAATTTTAGACTTTATTGTTTATTTTACTTATTCCGCATGAATGCTTATGGATGATATGGAGTTTTGTTTATTTGATTATTTGTGTTAGTTTGTTTACGATGATTTAATTATGCAATGTAAAAAAACTATTTTAAATTAAAATTAATTAGAAGAGAGAGTCTTTGGTGTTCCACGCACGGCTGAAGAGGCTGGATATGGTAAGCGCATGGCTATGGCACTTCCTAATCGTGGCCACGTGCAAGGCTAGGAGAATCATGCATGTCCTCGTGCATGGATAGCTAGGGATGGTCCAGTAGGTTCCTAAGGGTCCGATCTAGGTCCTAGGATGGCTGGTTAGGGGCTGGTCACGTTGGATAATGGCTAGGGTCAAAGGAGCCCATAGTTTGTTCGACTAGGGTTTTGTTCATAAGGTGCAGAACATTCAGTAGGTTGCTAGGCGTATCCGTGGGATCTAATCGGCTTGATTTGGTTTGAAAAAGGGTTGGTTAGGTGTTAATAAGCTATGTGAAAGTTTGGTTAAGATTCAGACTGATTCGAGTTAAAACCGGGACATCGGTTTAAGTTTTAAAACGAATTACAAATTTATTTAAAGGGATTAAGTTTACGTCTAAGAAATGTTCTTGGTGTGTTTTAAGGTGTTATGGTAAATTTGGATGGGTTTGGGTCTAAGTTTTAAGGTCCAGGGGTAAAATGGGAAAGTTAAGGTTTAAGGGGCCAAACGATCATTTACACCTGAAAATAATAGGAGTCCTGACAGTGTCCTGAATGCTATAATGAATGTTAAATTCTTTATTTTCAAAGAATATGGAATTTTTATGGAAACTATTAAATGCTAAAAGAAGTGTTGCATGCTTGGTTTAAAAGAAAAATGATATTCTATGCATGTATTTTTATAAAGTGATGGAAAAAATGTAAATGTTTTGAATGAAGTTACTTAATTGTGATGGTAAGGAAATGGGGATTCGTGAACCTCAGTGAAACCCGATTGAGAGACTAAGCCCCGTGTGAACCTAATACCGAATTTCCATAAGCCAAGGCCCGGTAGCAGAAAAGTGGTTGCTGGTGTCCCCGCCAACTGCAGACCAATGCACAAAATGGAAAATTGGTTACTATTGTTGTAAGGACCGTGTATCGTACTATCGTAAATCTTATGTAATTATCGATAATTTATGAAACTGTCATGTGATTATGTATTTGATGAATATCATGACAATGAAATTGAGAAAATGAATATGAATTGACGTTGTAAGAGCTCAAGTGGAGAAGCCGGACGCCAATATAGTACAAAAATCAATATTTGGACAGAACATGTGGCGCCCGAGCGGTAGAAGATTACCGCCCGAGCGCCAGTGTAGAACTTACGAGTGTTCGGACAGAACATTCCGCGCCCGAGCGGTAGTTTTTGACCGCCCGAGCACGGTGCATTTGAAACTCGGGGACAGAATTCTCGCGCCTCGGGAGGTAATCTTCTACCGCTCGGGCGCCACATGTTCTGTCCAAATATTGATTTCGGGCGCGAGAATTCTACCGCCCGAGCGCCGAAGCGGTGGGGATAAGAATCCCTTCTTTCCTTGTCGAGGGAAAGTTAGATAATTCGATTTCTTTCGTCCGAATCGACTTCGAAACGCTGTCTAAACGCAAAACAAATTATATATTCGGAATCATCGCGTCGAGGGCTTCTGACTGAGGTAAATTTCTTCTGGTCCCAGCAGCTCTAATTATCCAAGTGCTGGAATAGCATGTATTTGAATTTGAAATTCCTATATGTAGTAGAATAACCGACAAGAAACTCGTATTCGAAGTCGGAATTGAATTATATATTGATTTGGAATTGATATGAATTTTTGAAGTTTCAAATGATATTTGAAACTCATATTAATGATTTTGGATTATGTTATTGATTGGAATGAGTATGTTATTGATGTAGATAAAGTATTATACCGATATCTTCAGGCTACATCAACTGGAAACGAAGAATTGATGTATGTTGCGACCGGATAACATACGACATGTATCTGTATTATATGATATATGTTGGATTGGTTTGATTTATTGGAATGAGAATACATGTCTATATGCCTTATTTGTTGAGTTTATGTGGCATACATGACATTGTGATTTGAATATCGATGTATAAAATAAATGTTTTGTTAACACACATCTTTTGATGCATACATCGATACATGACATGCACGTTGAGCTATGATCCTTGGATACCCTGATATGATTTGATTGGATTCTGGGGTTTGTGAACACAATGCTATGTTTGGTATTATATGACCCTTAAAACATAGACATTTGTGGCTCCGACGATTGATTTGAGATTTGGGATTTGATGGCGCTTCGTCGACGCTATCATACAAGTATCCCTTATTGAGGCCGGTGTGCCAGCTCGAGCATTGATTTGATAGCGATTCGTTTGATTCCGACATGTGCTCAGTGGATGGGCATATTACCTGATACCTCCACGACATATATGGATTGCATATCATATATCATTGTTTAGATACTTGTGGTATATATGATGGTTGTTCCATACGGAGCTTTGCTCAACCCCAAGGGGGGCTGTTGCTGTCTTTGTGTGTGGACAATGGCAGGTACTCCAGGATATCAGGAGACCGGAGAGGGTACTTCTGGAGGGAGTCACAGTTTGAGTTGAGGTTTATGCTTTGTTTCCCAGTATATATGTATATGTATCTATATACCGGGGCATTTCCCGAGGATATGAGTTGTTTGTATATGATTGGTTTTGATTACGTGTGGGCATGTTTATGATGTGAGATGAAATACTATTTTTAGTATTCAAATAAAATGATTTGGGCTCATTGTAAAGAAAATTTAAACTCGTTTTCCCCTGAAATTAATTAACCCTAATCAGATTGTGTTGTAATAACGATTAGGAGTTAAGGGCCCCACACGGAGTGGTATGAGAGTATAGCTAGGAATGCTCGATTGAGTCTTGTGTACACTTGAATACGCACAAATGAATTTTGTGTATGTGTTTGATTTATTTGTCTTACTTGCTCCTATTTGATTTAGTTTGGAGCATGTTATTGATGAGATTGATGATATGAGATGATGATGATGTGAAATTGATATTGATTTGTGATATTCATCATTTGATTTGTAGATAGATCACACGAATGAAACTGCGAGTTGCAGTATTGAGAGAATAGTTGGAAAATTTGAAGGATTGTCCATGGATGTGGTGATGGCTCGATTCCAGGATCTGAAACCACCGAGGTTCTTTGGCACTGAGAGTGCTGAAAGAGCAGAGGCCTGGCTGAAAGATATCGAGCACTTATTTAATATTGTTGAATATTCCAAGGCTCGGAGACTGAAACTTGCTCTTTATCAGTTGAAAGACCGAGCAAAATCTTGGTGGGAAGCTGCTGAGATTGGATTGAAAGAAGCCGGGATTGAAGTCACATGGGATGTCTTCAAGGCCCAGTTTTTGGAGCAGTATTCCCCTCCATATTATTATACTGCTCAGGAGAATGAATTCAATAATCTGCAGCAGGGAATGATGAATGTTGCAGAGTATGTTTCCAAGTTTTCTACGTTGTTGAAGTATGCACCTCACGTAGCTGGGAATGCGAAGGAAAAATATAACAGGTTTGTGAATGGATTGCATCCTGCTATATATACTTATGTTGTTTCTGGATTGCCTACTAGCTACACAGAGGCAGTTGAACGAGCTAAAGCAGCCGAGGCTTGAATTAGGCGAGGAGGTCCACAGTATACTCCTCCACCACCGATGTCAGCTCAGCAGTCTACATTGCGCCCAAGGGCCAAAAAGTTCAAGAAGGCTGGTTATGTTTCTTCGTCTTCTTCGAGTTCTAGTGGATCCCAGAGAGGGAGTCTTGTGATTGCCCCTTATTGTAGCCATTGTGGGGGTAAACATACTATCGAGCAGTGTCGAGGTATGTTTGGTACTTGTTATCAGCGTGGGCAGGAAGGCCATTTCTCTCGAGTATGTCCGAACAGGGGTACGACTTCTTCCCAACCCCAGCCAGGATTTAGAGGTGGCCCTGGTATGATGAGACCTGTTGTTCCTGTTCCTTCTTTTCAGCAGTCAAGTGTCCCACGATATCGAGGACCAGGTGGTCAGACTGCTCAAGTTCCTCCTCAAGTTTGAATGTATGCTAAGACGGAGGATCAGGCGAAAGAAGCTCCTGGCGGTGTGATTGCAGGTTTTGCTTGCTTTGCGATTAGCCTGCACGTATTTTATTTGATACAAGAGCATCTCATTCATTCATATCTCATGCATTTGTTGCATCTCATGGTATTGAGTGTACCCTGTTGTATGATACTTTGTCGATAGCCACGCCAGCAGGAAAGATTATTTTGTCTGAACAATTTGTGCATAATTGTGTATTGATATACGAGGATAATGTGATGTTCTTGAATTTGATTGTCCTCCCAATGCACGACTTTGATTGTATTGTTGGCATGGATATCTTGACGACAAATCGAGCTACTATTGATTGTTTTCATGGAGTGATTCGATTTCGACCGATTGATGGACCTAAGTGGAATTTTTATGGCAAGGGTTCCCAAGCCAAAATTCTATTGGTATCTTCTTTGGAAATGTCTCGACTTCTGACTAGCGGAAATGAGGGTTATCTTATCTACGCTATTGATGTCTCGAAGAAGGAGCCTTCTTTATCTGAGATTCCTGTTGCGAAAGAGTTTCCAGATGTATTTTCCGACGAGATTCCTGATTTTCCTCCTCATCGAGAAGTTGAATTTAGTATCGATTTTGTGTCGGGGACTGCTCCCATATCTAAAGCTCCTTATCGCATGGCACCTCTGGAATTGAAAGAATTGAAAGAACAATTACAGGATCTTCTCGATAAAGGATATATTCGACCGAGTGTATCAGCTTGGGGAACTCCAGTTTTATTTGTTCGAAAGAAAGATAGTACGATGCGAATGTGTATCGACTATAGGCAACTGAATCGGGTTACTGTGAAAAACAAGTACCCAATTCCTCGTATTGATGAATTATTTGATCAGCTTCAGGGTACTTCTGTATACTCGAAGATTGATCTTCGATCTGGTTATCATCAAGTACGAGTCCGAGACGAAGATGTGCCTAAGACTGCTTTCCGTACCAGGTATGGCCATTATGAATTCTTGGTTATGCCTTTCGGTCTCACGAATGCTCCTGCTGTGTTTATGGATATAATGAATTGTGTCTTTCGAGATTATCTTGACCGATTCGTTATTGTGTTTATTGATGATATTCTTGTCTATTCGAAATTGAAAAAGAAGCATGATGAACATTTGAGAATGGTACTTCAAACTCTTTGTAATGGACATTTATATGTTAAATTGTCCAAATGCGAATTCTGGATGGATCGAGTATTATTTTTGGGCCATGTTATTTCCGAAACATGGAATATCTGTTGATCATGCGAAGGTTGAAGCTGTATTGAATTGTCCGAGACTTACGATTGTTCCTGAGATCCGTAGCTTCATGGGTTTAGCTGGATATTATCATCGTTTTATTGAAGGGTTTTCGAAAATAGCTAAACCTATTACTCAACTGACACAGAAGAATCAACGATTCATTTGGTCTGATGAATGTGAAGTTAGTTTTCTTGAATTGAAGACGAGATTGACCACAGCACCTGTGCTTACTATTCCCTCAGGTACCGGAGGATTTGTGGTATGTACAGATGCGTCTGGGAAAGGTTTGGGTTGTGTTCTGATGCAACATGGCTAAGTGGTTGCTTATGTGTCTCATCAATTGAAATCTCATGAAACACGTTATCTTGTTCATTATCTCGAATTGGCCGCCATTGTATTTGCTTTGAAGATTTGGCACCACTACTTGTACGGAGAAAAGTTTGTTATCTATTCAGACCATAAGAGTTTGAAATATCTATTTTCTCAATCTGATCTGAATATGAGGTAACGCAGGTGGATGAACCTCCTGAAGGACTTTGATTGTGAGATTCAGTATCACCCTGGACCGGTGAATGTTACTGCGGATGCCCTTAGTCGGAAAGTTTATGATTCTGTTCTAGCTTCTGTCAATGTCGCCAAAGTACACGAGGATATATGTACTTCTGGCTGGACTTTTCACTCGAATTGGAATTCTGTCACCATCTCAGCATTGCAAATTGAGCCGAACTTGATATCAAAGATACGTAAGGCCCAACGAAGCGATGCTCAGGTCCAAAAGTCGAAAGAACTTGTATCTCTAGAACATCAGTTTGGATTTCAGATCTCTTCTGATGGTTCTTTACGACTTAATGGTCGGCTGGTAGTTCCTGATGATTCTGATTTGAAATCTGTCCTTCTTCGTGAAGCACATTGTAGCAAATACAATATCCACCCTGGAGGTCGAAATATGTATTTGACACTGCGACTACAATTCTGGTGGAGACGTATGAAGAAGGACATTGCTGAGTTTATTTCTAAATGTCTTGTCTGCCAGCAAGTGAAAGCTGAGAGAATGAAACCTGGAGGATTGCTCCATAGTCTGGAAATCCCGAAATGGAATTGAGAACATATTGCTATGGATTTTGTGACTCATTTACCTCGTTTGCCCAAGGGCTGCGATGCTATTTGGGCTATTATTGACCGGCTTTCAAATTCTACACATTTTATTTCGTATGAGCGGACTTATCCTTATAAGAGAATGGCCCGTTTATACATTGAGAATGTTGTTAGACTTCATGGTAAGCCAATCTCAATTGTATCTGATCGTGATCCCAGGTTGCTTCTAAATTCTGGGGTAGTTTCCAAGAAGCTATGGGTACGCGTTTGGCTATGAGTACTGCTTATCATCCTCAAAATTATGTCCAGACTGAGCGTACGATTCAAACGTTGGAATATATGTTACGTACGATTGTGATGGACTTCAGAATGGGATGGCAAGATGTCTTACCACTGGTTGAATTTTCTTATAGTAATAGCTTTCAAACGAGTATTGGTATGGCACCGTTTGAAGATCTATATGAGAGACGATGTAGATCACCGTTATTCTGGGATGAGATTTGTGAGAGACAATTGACTGGACCTGAAATGATACAGGAAATGAATGATAAGGTTCAGTTAATTCGACAGCGGATGAAAGTTGCTCAGAATCATCAAACGAGTTATGCGAATAAACGAAGACGACCCTTGGAATTCCAGAAATGTGATAAAGTGTTTCTGAAAATATCTCCCTTTATAGGCACTGTTCGATTTGGCATGCGAGGTAAGTTATCGCCTCGATATGTTGGTCCATACGATATTCTTGATCGAGTTGGCAATCTTGCTTATCGATTGGCATTGCCACCAGCTCTATCTGCCATTCACGATGTGTTTCATGTTTCTATGTTGAGGAAATATGAGCCAGATCCATCACATGTACTTGCACCTGACGAAGTTGAACTTGATCCTTCTCTTTCCTACGTTGAACAACATGTTCGCATTATGGATCGAAAGGAAAAGATATTGCGAAATAAATCGATTACGTTGGTTCGAGTACAATGGACACGACTTGGGGTGGAAGAATCGACGTGGGAATTGGAAAGCAATATGCGAGAATCATATCCGCATTTATTTGATGTTATTCCACCTGTTCCATTGTATTCAATGTATACTGATCCGTTTACTGATTTTAGTTTTGATATGTACTATAACTGGTGACATATATATGTTTGCCAATGTTATGTATATCGAGATGTTTGAGATTTCGAGGGCGAAATCTTTTAAGAGGGGGAGAAATGTAAGGACCGTGTATCATACTATCGTAAATCTTATGTGATTATCGATAATTTATGAAATTGTCATGTGATTATGTATTTGATGTATATCGTGACAATGGAATCGAGAAAATGAATATGAATTGACATTGTAAGAGCTCGAGTGGAGAAGTCGGACGCCAATATAGTACAAAAATCAATATTTGGACAGAACATGTGGCGCCCGAGTGGTAGAAGATTACCGCCCGAGCGCCAGTGTAGAACTTATGAGTGTTCGGACAGAACATGCCGCGCCCGAGCGGTAGTTTTTGACCGCCCGAGCGCGGTGCATTTGAAACTCGGGGGCAGAACTTCTCGCGCTCGGGCGTGAGAATTCTACCGCCCGAGCGCTGAAGTGGTGGGGATAAGAATCCCTTTTTTCCTTATTTTCCTCCCTCATTTCATTTCAACAACTTCGAGGGAAAGTTAGAGAATTCGATTTCTTTCGTCCGAATCGATTTTGAAACGCTGTCTAAACGCGAAACAAATTATATATTCGGAATCATCGCGTCGAGGGCTTCTGACTGAGGTAATATTCTTCTTGTCCCAGCAGCTCTAATTATCAAAGTGCTGGAATAGCATGTATTTGAAGTTGAAATTACTATATGTAGTAGAATAACCGACAATAAATTCGTATTCGAAGTCGGAATTGAATTATATACTGATTTGGAATTGATATGAATTTTTGAAGTTTCAAATGATATTTGAAACTCATTTTGATTGGAATGAGTATGTTATTGATGTAGATAAAGTATTATACCGATATCTTCAGGCTACATCAACTGGAAACGAAGAATTGATGTATGTTGCGACCGGGTAACATACGACAGGTATCTGTATTATATGATATATGTTGGATTGGTTTGATTGATTGGAATTTGAATACATGTATATATTCCTTATTTGTTGAGTTTATGTGGCATACATGACATTGTGATTTGAATATCGATGTATAAAATAAATGTTTTGCTAACACACATCGTTTGATGCATACATCGATACATGACATGCACGTTGAGCTATGATCCTTGGATACCCTGATATTATTTGATTGGATTCTGGGGTTTGTGAACACAATGCTATGTTTGGTATTACATGACCCTTAAAACATAGACATTTGTGGCTCCGACGATTGATTTGAGATTTGGGATTTGATGGCGCTTCGTCGACGCTATCATACGAGTATCCCTTATTGACGCCGGTGTGCCAGCTCGAGCAATGATTTGATAGCGATTCGTTTGATTCCGACATGTGCTCAGTGGATGGGCATATTACTTGATACCTCCACGACATACATGCATTGTATATCATATATCATTGTTTAGATACTTGTGGTATATATGATGGTTGTTCCATACGGAGCTTTGCTCAACCCCAAGGGGGGCTGTTGTTGTCTTTGTGTGTGGACAATGGCAGGTATTCCACGATATCAGGAGACCGGAGAGGGTACTTCTGGAGGGAGTCACAGTTTGAGTTGAGGTTTATGCTTTGTTTCCCAGTATATATGTATATGTATCTATATACCGGGGCATTTCCCGAGGATATGAGTTGTTTGTATATGATTGGTTTTGATTACGTGTGGGCATGTTTATGATGTGAGATGAAATACTATTTTTAGTATTCAAATAAAATGATTTGTGCTCATTGTAAAGAAAATTTAAACTCGTTTTCCCCTGAAATTAATTAACCCTAATCAGATTGTGTTGTAATAACGATTAGGAGTTAAGGGCCTCACAATTGTACCGCCGCCTGGTACCATGATTACAGTTGATATTGATCAATTGACAGAAAGATTAAAGGATGGTCACAATTAATGAACGGATTTCACCCCAAAAAGAAATGTATATGTATACATATACGATGAAAGAAAAATTATGATGAAAGGAAAAGTATATGATGAAAGAAAAAATTTAAATTTAATGCATGTCATGATAAAGCTATTTTTATTAAAATTATTTTCACTGTTCCACGTAGATGTATACATATTACTTGTTACTATGGTTAAGGCTTACTGAGTTAATAGACTCACAAGGTGTCAATGATGCAGGTGAGAATTTTGATGTTGAGACAGGAGGATTGGATGACTTAATTAGCTAGGCGGATGGTACACTAACCCGAGGAACTTTTCTAGTTTTTATGCACAGTTAGGCTTTTACATTACCTTAAAGATTTTCATGACTTTTGGAAGTAAGAATTTTTTAAGAAGATTTATGATGTTTATGCTATTTTTGAAAAATGCTAATTTTAGGTTTGGTTGGACGTTTACGATTTTATGACTTTTACAGCACTTATGCGTTTCCAGAAAGCTCAGTCGTCAAGCCTCAAGCCTGTAAGTTTAACTTTCTTAAATGATTTTAATGATGGCACCTGAATGTTTACATGATTTATATGCTTAAGTTACATGTTTAAGTGTTTTTTGAATTTAATTGGCCTTTATGTTTAAGTTGAGCGATAAATGGTTCTTATAAGCTAAATGGTTAGACACTTAGATTTAATTGCATGTTGGTTATGTTAGAATTTGGAATATGTTCAGATATAATGCTTAATAAAAGCGCACCTAGTACTGATAGACAGACAGATACTCATGATGATCGTAAAGAGAATGCACCCCACCTCCCAATGGGGATGCTGCTACTAGAGTGCTGGAGGGTATGACACGCTTCTTTGAGCAGCAGGCTCAGCATGCTTCGAGGCCACAACATGATATGTATGTTCAATTCAGGAGGCTGGGTCCGAAGAAGTTTTCAGGTAGCACCGACCCATTTGTTGTTGAGGGTTGGATCAGATCCCTTGAGTTGCATTTCCGTTATCTGAATCTAGGGGGATGCTGATCGAGTTAGATGTGCCACTTACATGCTGCGGGATGATGCTTCCCTTTGGTGGGAAGGAGCTGAGCAAGGTGTCAATCTAGCCACCCTTACTTGGTGTGATTCAAGGACATCTACGAGAAATATTTCACTAGTGACGTCAGAGGACACTTGAAGAGGGAGTTTATTAGTCTCATTCAGGGAGACATGTCTGTGGCTGAGTTCATGGGGAAGTTTGATAGGGTTTGTCATTTCTTGCCCCTTATTGCTAGAGATGCTGCTGAAAACTGAGGCATTTCTTGGATGACCTCCAACCCATTATTCGCTGATATGTAATGTTGATAACACAGGCGAATTACGCAGCTGCCATTGCTTGTTCTTTCCAAGCTGAATAAACCTTGAAGGATATTGATTTTGAAATGTAGCACAAGAGGCATCATAACTCTCAGCCAATCAAGAGACAGTTTACGGGACCTCCCAAAGCTCAGGGGCAACAAAAGCCCCAAGGATAGTGGAAGAAGCCAGGGCAACAGAAGCCACCATAGTTTGGAGCTGCCCCAAAATCTGAAGAAAGGCCACTGTGCAAAGAGTGCAATCGCCCACACTTTAGCAAGTGCATGTGCATCATTCAAGTGCTTCATTTGCAAGGAGGAAGGATATTAAACAATTGACGCCCAAATAAGAGAGGACCAATTGTTGCCAGAGCTTATATCATGCATGTTTAGGAGGCAGAGGCATAGCCAGACGCGACTCTGATAACTGGTAAACTAGTTTCTTAACGTTTTTACATTGCATTATTGCATGCAATGATAATTTGGTTAATGGAATTGATTGGGATAATAAGGAACTTAGAAGAAAATAGGTTGCATGCTCTAATTTAATTGGATTTAAGGGATGACATTGAGAATTACATAAATTGGGCATAAAATATAGCTTTAAAGATGTAAATGAATGAATTGAACCAATTTAAGAATTATGGATGCATATTGCGTAAGTCGAGAATTAGAGGGGCTAAAGTGCAAAAATCAAGAGCTTGAGGGTTTAATTGAACAAGGCCGCGAATTCAAGGGCTAAACGATAATTTTAAGAAGTCTATGGACTGAAATTTAGGTAACCAAAATTTCTAAGCTGAAATATGGGATTTTCGAAATTCACGGACTAAATTGCAAGTTTGATAATTTCTGGGGTTGTTCTGTGAATTCTAGAAAGCAGGGGTTAATTCTGTAATTTCTAGAATTTTAGGGATCAAAACAATGAATTTAGAGAAGTTAGGGAATGAACTGATTAAATCTGAAATTTATTGGGAAAAAGATGCAATTTTCGAAATTTTAAAGGCCAAATTGGAGAATTTCGAAATCTTAATAGGCTGAAATGCAATTTTTGAAACTTATTTTGGGTGACTAATGATAGAAAATTCTCTAAGTTTTCGATTCGATTGGATTTGATGGTATATTTTTCGCATGGATTATAGTTATTTAAGTTGTAGCTACCTATGCATTGCTAGATTTAGGAGCTACACACTCAATTATATCCGAGACATTTTTCAAGCGACTGAAGATTATACCCAAGGATATGGATTTGGGTTTTAGAGTTTCTATTCTTTCTGGTGATCAGATGGTTACCACGAGCATTGTGAGGAATCTAGAGCTTCGTTTGCTGAAGAATGCAGTTCAATCATATCTCATCATACTCCTGATGCCTGAGTTCGACATCATTCTTGGCATGTATTGACTATCTGTGAATGGAGTTTCGATAGATTTCCCGCAGCGGTTAGTATCCATTCGACCACCCAGCGAGAAATCTTTTATCTTTGAGGCAACAAGGAACAAGAAAATGCCTCACACTATCTCCTGCATCTGTGCAAGGAAGATTATGAGACGAGGCTGCCAAGCTTTTCTAGCGAGTGTTATTTCAGTGCCTGTTCTAGACAGTCGAAAGCTAGAGGATGTTGAGGTTGTTAGAGACTTTCCTAGCGTCTTTCCTGAGGACGTTTTTGGAATTCCACCAAATCAAGAGGTGAAATTTTCTATTGAGTTGATGTCGGATACAGTGCCAATTTCTAAGGCACCCTATCATCTAGCACAAGCCGAGATGAAAGAGTTGGAATATCAAATTCAAGAGTTGCTCGACAAGGGTTTTATTCGCCCGAGTTGTTCTTCTTGGGGCGCACCGGTATTATTTGTTAAGAAGAAGGACATTAGTATGCGAATCTGCATTGACTATAGAGAACTGAACAAAGTCACCATCAAGAATAAGTATCCCTTACCTAGAATCGAGGAATTGTTTGATCAACTGCAAGAAGCTTCGATTTTCTCGAAGATAGATCTTCGTTCAGGATACTATCAGCTGAAGGTGAAGGAGCCAGATGTTCATAAAACGGCTTTCAGAACTTGATATGGGCACTACGAGTTTATGGTATTGCCATTCGGGTTGACCAATGCGCCAGTGACTTTCATGGATATCATGAATCGCATATTACATCCGTATCTGGATCAGTTTATCATAGTTTTTGTAGATAATATTCTGATTTAGTCGAGGAGCAGAGAAGAGCAGAGTCAGAGCTTAAGAAAAACTTTACAGATATTGCAAGATTGAAGTTGTTCGCTAAGTTCGGCAAGTGCAAGTTTTGGCTCGAGAGAGTGACATTCTTAGGCAAAATTATTTCTAGAGATGGAATTGAGGTCCATCCCAGCAAGGTCGATGCAGTTAGAGAGTGGCCAGTACCAAATAGTGTGACCAAGATGGAATTAAGCTTACTAGTTGGCTACTACTAGAATTTCATTCAAGGATTCTCTTCTATTGCAGTATCCCTGACCGCCTTGACGAAGAAAAACACAAAGTTTATTTGGGGATCAAACTGCCAGGAGAGTTTCGAGAAGCTGAAGCAAGCTTTGACTTCAGCGCCAGTTCTATGCCATCAAGGCAAAGAGAATATGTTCTCTATACAGACGCTTCGAAGCTTGGTTTAGGCGCAGTTCTGATGCAGAATGAATGAGTGATAGTATATGCATCTAGAAAGTTGAAGGTTCATGAGAAGAATTACCCGACTCATGACCTCGAGCTAGCAGTAGTAGTATTTGCTCTGAAGTTCTGGAGACATTACTTGTATGGGGAGAAGAGCAAGATTTTCACTGATCATAAAAGCTTCAAGTAATTCTTCACTCAGAAAGAGTTGAATATGAGGCAATGAAGATGGTTAGAGCTGGTAAAGGATTACAACTGCGATAGTAGCTACCATCCGGGAAATGCTAACGTGGTTGCAGACACTTTGAGTAGAAAGATAGCTGTTATCGCTCAATTAATAGTTCAGAGACCATTGCAAGCAGAGATTCAGCAATTCGAGCTTGCAGTGTATGCTAGGAGCGAGGCTCCTAATCTTTATGCTATGAAAGTTCAGTCGACCCTAAGGGATAGAATCCATGAAGGTCAGTCTTTTGATGAGCAATTACATAAATGGAGACTTACAGATGAATCAAAGGGTCGGAAGCTCTATTCAGAGGGGGATGCATAGTTCAATATCGAGATCGAGTTCGGGTTCCTGGTGGTGATTCACTTAGAGAGGTCATTATGAAGGAAGACCATAATACTCCGTACTCCATTCATCCTGGAAGTACGAAGATATATAAAGATTTGCAGACATTGTATTGGTGGCCGGGCATGAAATCAGAAATCTTGCGTTTTGTATCCGAGTGTTTGACATGCCAGCAAGTTAAGGCACGACACCAGAGGCCAGTAAGTAAGCTTAAACCACTTCCTATTCCCATGTGAAAATAGGAAAATATTACAATGGATTTTGTAGTGTGATTGCCAAGGATTACCAGAGGATTCAATGCCATTTGTGTGATAGTTGATTGTCTTACAAAGTCAACGCACTTTCTACCTATTAATACGACATTCACCATGACTCAGTATGCAGAGTTGTACATCCGAGAGATAGCCCGACTGCACAAAATTATAGTATATATTGTTTCAGATAGAGATTCGAGGTTCACATCGTCCTTCTG
This sequence comes from Primulina eburnea, assembly GCF_022965805.1. Classification (NCBI taxonomy): domain Eukaryota; kingdom Viridiplantae; phylum Streptophyta; class Magnoliopsida; order Lamiales; family Gesneriaceae; genus Primulina; species Primulina eburnea. The sequence goes on from NC_133107.1 coordinate 18,818,550, forward strand.
GAAGAGCCTGCATTCAGCTATGGGGATGAAGTTGTGGTTTAGTACGGCATTTCATCCTCAGACCGATAGTCAGTCTGAAATGGTGATTCAGATTCTAGAGGATCTACTTCGAGCTTGTGTGATCGATTTCCAGGGCAGTTAGGAACCGAAGTTATCTCTAGTGGAGTTCACCTATAACAAAAACTACCAATCGTCAGGTATGGCTCCTTACGAGGCATTTTATGGGAAGAAATTCAAATCACCGATAATTGGACGAGGTTGGTAAAAGTGGAGAGTTAGGACCAAACTTGATCAAGCAGACAGCAGAGCTAATAGTAAAAATCCCAGATAGGATGAAGACTGCTCAAAGCAGTCAAAAAAGCTACGTTGATAAGCGGCGAAAGGAATTAGAGTTTGCAGTAGGTGACCATGTGTTTGTGAAGATAGTACCTTGAAAGGTGTTATGAGATTTGGAAAGAAAGGCAAACGCAGTCTGAGGTTCATAGGACCGTTTGAGGTTCTGTAGAGGATTGGAACCTCAGCTTATAGAGTGACGTTGCCATCGATGCTGGCTGGAGTGCATAATATGTTCCATATCTCGATGTTGCGAAAGTACATGTCGAATATTTCACATGTGCTGAATTATGAACCTCTACAATTGAATCCGAATATGTCATACGAGGAAAGGCCTATGCAGATTTTGGATAGGCAAGAAAGAAGGTTCCGGAATAAGGTCATTCATATGGTCAAATTCAAGTAGCTAAATCATTCGGAGGAGGAAGCTACTTGGAAAACTGAGACTGACATGAGGAGTCGCTACCCAGAGTTATTCGGTGAGTCATAATTTCGATGGCAAAATTTCATTTAAGGGATTGAGGAATTGTAAGATCCAAAATACGATAACGTAATCCAACTGCTTGCAAATATAGGAAAATAGAAAATGCCTAATTAAATAATTTTAATTGCATTAATTAAATGTAGTAGGCGTGTTTATATGCTAAATATATGGTTTTCTATTAGAATGCATAAAATTGTGTTTTCAAGGGTTATTCGAGATGCGATAGAGGAACGGAGACCAAGGAAAAAAATATTTTTATTAAATGATTATTTTCTATTATTTAATATATGGTATATTTAAGGTGTGAATTTTGAAAATGGTTTCTTTTGAGATATTTTTACACGCCGATTCATATTTTAAACTGGTAATCAATTTTTGAAGAAAACAAGAACTTTTTGGAGGCTCGGTTATTATTGTCGAAAATTTTCGTAAACGAGATATTTTTCCTACTTTATAATGAGCCTATTATACCAAGGTTATTGGGTCTATCTTTCTTCCCAATTATTCATATCAAAATATTGAGTTTCCAAAGCCTAAAAATCTTCATGCCTCACGTTTAAAGAATTAGAAACCTAGGTTTGACTCCCCACCCCACACGAACACACACCACACATTTTTGAAGCAATTCATGTCAGTTTTGAAGGGAAAACACAGCAAGGATTCCCCGTCTCTCCGCCAGTGCCTTTCGCATCTAGAAATGAACCTTCGTGCTTGAATCATAGAAAGCCAGGCCTTATTTCTTCTTTTCTCGTCATTCATATCATATTATGTGGGATTATGTGTTCTTGCATGAATAATCTCAAAGCATTATAATATTTTTTTAAGGGTTTATACATGGAAAACATGGTTTTTCTTGCATGATTCTTAATGGTTTTTGTTACAGGAAGGGGATGACAGGTTAGGGATTTTAGGGGCTCAATTTACAACGTGTTTAAGTACTTTAGATGCAAGGTTAAGGGATGGAAAGGACGGGAAAGGGCTGTACGTTTTTTTTGGGTTTCAACACAAGCTAGGGCATGATTTTGGAATGATAGAAGAGGAAGGCCACACACGTGCTTTCTAGGCAAGCGGCTGGGCTCACGATGGTTCTAGCATCGAGCCATGGTGGTCCACGCATGGCTAGAGAGGCTGGATAGGCTAGGCGCACGGCTAGGGCACTTCCTAGTCGTGGCCGCACGCAAGGCTTGGAGAACCATGCATCTACTCGTGCATCGCTAGCTAGGGCTGGACTAGTAGGTTCCTAAGGGTTTGATCTATGTGGGGCCCTTAGCTCCTAATCGTTATTACAATGCAATCAGATTATGATTTAATTAATCACAGCGGAAAACGGGTTTAAAATTTCTTTTACGACGAGCCCAAAACATCTCTTCTAGATTTATAATACTAAAAATAGTATTTAATCTCAAATCATAAAACACGCCCACACGTAATCAAAACCAATCACATACAAACATCTCATATCCTCGGGACATGCCCCGGTATATAGATACATATACATATATACTGGGAACAAGACATAAACATAAAACCTCAGCCCAAGCTGTGGCTCCCTCCAGAAGTACCCTCTCTGGTCTCCTGATATCCTGGAGTACCTGCCATTGTCCACACACAAAGACAACAACAGCCCCCCTTGGGGGTGAACAAAGCTCCGTATGGAACAACCAATCATATATACCACAGATATCTAAACAATGATATATGGTATGCAATGCATGTATGTCGTGGAGGTATCAGGTCAAATGCCCATCCACTGAGCACATGTCAGAATCAATCGAATCGCTATCAAATCAAATCAATGCTCGAGCTGGCACACCGGCCGATATGGGAATACACATATGACAACGTCGACGAAGCGTCGTCAATCCCACATCTCATATCCAATCATATGGGGCCACAATTGTCTATGCTTTACGGGTCATATAATACTGGCATAGCGATTGTGTTCACAAACCCCGAAATCCAATCAAATCATATCCGGGTATCCAAGGATCATAGCTCAACGTGCATGTCATGTATCGATGTATGCATAAAATGATGTGTGTTAACAAAACATTTATTTTGTACATCGATACTCAAATCTCAATGTCATGTATGCCACATCAAATCAACAAATAGGCATATAGACACGTATTCCAATCCAATCAATCAAATCAATCCAACATATATCATAAAATACAGATACCTGTCGTATGTTACCCGGTCGCAACATACCTCAATTCTTCGTTCCAATTGATGTAGCCTGAAGATACTGATATAATACTTGATCTACATCAATAACATACTCATTCCAATCAATAACACGCTCCAAAACCATTAATATGAGTTTCAAATATCATTTGAAACTTCAATAATTCATATCAAATCATAATCATATCATAATTCAATTCCGACTTCGAATACGAGTTTATTGTCGGTTATTCTACTACATATCAGAAATTCAACTTCAAATACATGCTATTCCAGCACTTTGATATTTAAAGCTGCTGAAACCGGAAGAAAATTACCTCAGTCTAAAGCCCTCGACTCGCAGATAACAAATATATAATTTGTTTCGCGTTTAGACGGCGTTTCAAAGTCGATTTGTAAGAAAGAAACTCGATTCTCTCGGTTATTCTCGAAATGTAGCGAAGGAAATAAAGAAAATTAGAAAGAAAGCTCATTCTTATCACTCCACCGCTCTCGCGCTCGGGCGGTAGAATTCTCGCGCCCGAGCGCGAGACATTCTGCCCCCGGATCGCATTTGTGCCGCGCTCGAGCGGTCAAAAACTACCGCTCGGGCGCGGCATGTTCTGCCCGAGAACACGCTTCATAAGCCCTGGCGCTCGGGCGGTAATTTTCTACCGCCCGGGCGCCACTCGTACTGTACAAATGTTTTATTTTTTGTACTATTTTTGGCTTCCGTCCTCCAATCGAGCTCTTGCAACGTCAATTCATATCCAATATTCATTCTCAATTTCATTGTCACGATATACATCAAATACCTAATCCATGACAATTTCATTAATTATCGATAATCAACATAAGATTTACGATAATACGATACACGGTCCTTACATTTCTCCCCCTCTTAAAAGATTTCGTCCTCGAAATCTCAAACATCACTATATACATAACATTGGCAAACATATATATGTCACCAGTTATAGTACATATCAAAACTAAAATCAGTAAAAGGATCAGAATACATCGAATACAATGGAACAGATGGATGAGTATCAAATAAATGCGGATATGATTCTCGCATCTTGCTTTCCAACTCCCACGTTGATTTTTCAACACCATGTCGTGTCCATTGCACTCGTACCAGAGGAATCGATTTGTTTCTCAATATCTTTTCCTTTCGATCCATAATGCGAACAGGTTGTTCAACATAGGAAAGAGAAGGATCCAGTTCAACCTCATCATGTGCAAGCACATGTGATGGATCAGGTTCATATTTCCTCAACATAGAAACATGAAACACATCATGAATAGCTGATAAAGCTGGTGGCAATGCCAATCGATACGCAAGATCACCAACTCGATCGAGAATCTCGTATGGACCAACATATCGAGGAGATAACTTCCCTCGCATGCCGAATCGAACAGTGCCTCTAAAGGGAGATTCTTCAAAAACACTTTGTCACCTTTCTGGAATTCCAAGGGTCGTCTTCGTTTATTCGCATAACTCGTTTGACGATCCTGAGAAGCTTTCATCCGCTGCCGAATTAACTGAACTTTATCATTCATTTCCTGTATCATTTCAGGTCCAGTAAATTGTCTCTCACCAATCTCATCCCAGAATAACGGTGATCTACATCGTCTCCCATATAGAGCTTCAAACGGTGCCATACCGATACTCGTCTGAAAGCTATTATTATACGAAAATTCAACCAATGGTAAGGCATCTTGCCATCCCATTCTGAAGTCCATCACAATCGCACGTAACATATCTTCTAGAGTCTGAATCGTATGCTCAGTCTGGCCATTTGTTTGAGGATGATAAGCAGTACTCATAGCCAAACGCGTACCCATAGCTTCTTGGAAACTACCCCAGAATTTAGAAGCAAATCTGGGATCACGATCAGATACAATTGAGACTGGAACACCGTGCAGTCTCACAACATTCTCTATGTATAAACGGGCCATTCTCTTATAGGGATAAGTCCGCTCATACGGAATAAAATGCGCAGATTTTGAAAGCCGATCAATAATCACCCAAATAGCATCACAGCCCTTGGGCGAACGAGGTAAATGAGTCACAAAATCCATAGCGATATGTTCCCAATTCCATTTCGGGATTTCAAGACTATGGAATAATCCTCCAGGTTTCATTCTCTCGGCTTTCACTTGCTGGCAGACAAGACATTTAGAAATAAACTCAGCAATGTCCCTCTTCATACGTCTCCACCAGAATTGAGGTCTCAGTGTCAAATACATCTTCCGACCTCCAAGGTGAATACTATATTTGCTACAATGTGCTTCTCGAAGAAGGGCAGATCTCAAATCAGAGTCATCAGGAACTACGAGTCGACCATTAAGTCGTAAAGAACCATCAGAAGAAATCTGAAATCCAGACTGATGTCCAGTAGATACAAGTTCTTTCGACTTTTGAATCTGAGCATCGCTTCGTTGGGCCTTTCGTATCTTCGATATCAAACTCGGCTCAATTTGCAATGCTGAGACAGTGACAGAATTCCAATTCGAGTGAAAAGTCCAACCAGAAGTACAAATATCCTCATGTACCTTGGCGACATTGACAGAAGCTAGAACAGAATCATGAACTTTACGGCTCAGGGCATCCGCAGTAACATTCACCGATCCAGGGTGATATTGAATCTCACAATCAAAATCCTTCAGGAGATCCATCCACCTGCGTTGCCTCATATTCAAATCAGATTGAGAAAAGAGATATTTCAGACTTTTATGGTCCGAATAGATAACAAACTTTTCTCCGTACAAGTAATGACGCCAAATCTTCAAAGCAAACACAATGGCGGCCAATTCGAGATCATGAACAGGATAACGTGTTTCATGAGATTTCAATTGACGAGACGCGTAAGCAACCACTTTGCCATGTTGCATCAGAACACAGCCCAAACCTTTACCAGACGCATCTGTACACACCACAAATCCTCCGGTACCTGAGGGAATAGTAAGCACATGTGTTGTGGTTAATCTCGTCTTCAATTCAAGAAAACTAGCTTCACATTCATCTGACCAAATGAATCTCTGATTCTTCTGTGTCAGTTGAGTAATAGGTTTAGCTATCTTCGAAAATCCTTCAATAAAACGACGATAATATCCCGCTAAACCCATGAAGCTACGGATCTCAGGAACATTCGTAGGTCTTGGCCAATTCAATACAGCTTCGACCTTCGCAGGATCAACAGCTATGCCATGTCTCGAAATGACGTGGCCCAGAAATACCACTTTGTCCATCCAGAATTCACATTTGGACAATTTAGCATATAAGTGACTAGTACGAAGGGTTTGAAGTACCAGTCTCAGATGTTCAGCATGCTCTTTCTTCGACTTCGAATAGACAAGAATATCATCAATGAAAACAATAACGAATCGGTCTAGATAATCTCGAAAGACTCGATTCATTAAGTCCATAAAAATAGCAGGAGCATTCGTAAGACCAAAAGGCATAACCAGGAATTTATAGTGGCCATACCTCGTACGAAAAGCAGTTTTGGGCACATCTTCGTCTCGAACTCGTACTTGATGATACCCAGAACGAAGATCAATCTTCGAGTAAACAGAAGTACCCTGAAGCTGATCAAACAAATCATCAATACGCGGAAGTGGGTACTTGTTTTTCACAGTAGCCCGATTCAGCTGCCTATAGTCGATACATATTCGCATCGTACCATCTTTCTTCCGAACAAATAAAACTGGAGCTCCCCAAGGTGATACACTCGGTCGAATATATCCCTTATCGAGAAGATCCTGTAATTGTTCTTTCAATTCTTTCAATTCCAAGGGTGCCATGCGATAGGGAGCTTTAGAAATAGGCGCAGTCCCCGGCACAAGATCAATACTAAACTCAACTTCTCGATGAGGAGGAAAATCAGGAATCTCATCGGGAAATACATCCGGGAATTCTTTCACAACTGGAATCTCATATAAAGAAGACTACTTCTTCGAAATATCAATAGCGTAGATAAGATAACCCTCATCTTCGCTAGTCAACAATCGAGACATTTCCAAGGAAGATACCAATGGAATTTTGGCTTGGGAACCCTTGCCATAAAAATTCCACTTGGGTCCATCAATCGGTCGAAATCGAACTACTCCATGACAACAATCCACAGTAGCTCGATTTGTCGTCAAGATATCCATGCCAACAATACAATCAAAGTCGTGCATAGGGAGGACAATCAGATTCAGAATACAACATTATCCTCATATATCAATACACAATTATGCACAACTTTCTCAGACAAAATAATCTTCCCTGCTGGCGTGGCTATCGACAAAGTATCATACAACGGGGTACACTCAATATCGTGAGATGCAACAAATGCATGAGATATGAATGAATGAGATGCTCCTGTATCAAATAAAACACGTGCAGGATAATCGCAAAGCGTGCAAATACCTGCAATCACACCACCAGGAGCTTCTCTTGCCTGATCCTCAGTCATGGCATACACTCTCACTTGAGGAGGAACTTGGGCACTCTGACCACCCGGTCCTCGATATCGTGGGACACTCGACTGCTGAAAAGATGGAACAGGAACAGCAGGTCTCATCGTACTAGGGTCACCTCTGAATCCTGGCTGGGGTTGAGCAGAAGTCGTACCCCTGTTTGGACATACTCGAGAGAAATGGCCTTCCTGCCCACATTGATAACAAGTACCAAACATACCTCGACATTGCTCGATAGTATGTTTACCCCCACAATGGCTACAGTAGGGAGCAATCATAGGACTCCCTCTCTGGGATCCACTAGAACTCGAAGAAGACAAAGAAGCAGAGCCAGTCTTCTTGAACTTCTTACCTCTCGGCCTCAAAGTAGGCTGCTGAGCTGACACCGGTGGTGGAGGAGTATACTGGGGACCTCCTCGCCTAAGTCCAGCCTCGGCTGCCTTAGCTCGTTCAACTGCCTCTGCGTAGCTGGTAGGCAATCCAGAAACATAATATGTATATAAAACAGGATGTAAACCATTTACAAACCTGTTATATTTTGCCCTCGCATTTCCAGCTACGTGAGGTGCATACTTCAGTAAAGTAGAAAATTTAGAAGCATACTCTGCAACAGACATCGTTCCCTGCTGCAGATTATTGAATTCATTCTCCTGAGCATTATAATACGAAGGAGGAGAATACTGCTCCAGAAATTGGGCCTTGAAGACGTCCCAGGTGACTTCAGTTCCAGCCTCTTTCAATCCAATCTCAGCGGCTTCCCACCAAGATTTAGCTCGGTCTTTTAGCTGATACAAAGCAAGTTTCAGTCTCCGAGCTTTGGAATATTCAACAATATTAAACAAGTGCTCGATATCCTTCAACCAGGCCTCAGCTCGTTCAGCACTCTCAGTGCCAAAGAACCTCGGTGGTTTCAGATCCTGGAATCGAGCCATCACAACATCCATGGACAATCCTTCAAATTGCCCAACAATCCTCTCAGTACTGCTACTCGCAGTTTCATTTGTGTGATCCATCTACAAATCAAAAGATGAATATCACAATTTCATATCAATTCATAATCTCATCATCTCATATCATCGGTCTCATCAGATACTTACTCAAATCAAATCACATAAGAGCAAGTAATACAAATAAGTCAAACACATACGCACAATTCATTTGTGCCTATTCAAGTGTACACAAGACTCAATAGAGCATTCCCAGCTATGCTCTGATACCATCTAGTGTGGGGCCCTTAGCTCCTAATCGTTATTACAATACAATCAGATTAAGATTTAATTAATCACAGCGGAAAACGGGTTTAAAATTTCTTTTACGACGAGCCCAAAACATCTCTTCTAGATTTATAATACTAAAAATAGTATTTAATCTCAAATCATAAAACACGCCCACACGTAATCAAAACCAATCACATACAAACATCTCATATCCTCGGGACATGCCCCGGTATATAGATACATATACATATATACTGGGAACAAGACATAAACATAAAACCTCAGCCCAAGTTGTGGCTCCCTCCAGAAGTACCCTCTCTGGTCTCCTGATATCCTGGAGTACCTGCCATTGTCCACACACAAAGACAACAACAGCCCCCCTTGGGGGTGAGCAAAGCTCCGTATGGAACAACCAATCATATATACCACAGATATCTAAACAATGATATATGGTATGCAATGCATGTATGTCGTGGAGGTATCAGGTCAAATGCCCATCCACTGAGCACATGTCAGAATCAATCGAATCGCTATCAAATCAAATCAATGCTCGAGCTGGCACACCGGTCGATATGGGAATACACATATGACAACGTCGACGAAGCGTCGTCAATCCCACATCTCATATCCAATCATATGGGGCCACAATTGTCTATGCTTTACGGGTCATATAATACCGGCATAGCGATTGTGTTCACAAACCCCGGAATCCAATCAAATCATATCAGGGTATCCAAGGATCATAGCTCAACGTGCATGTCATGTATCGATGTATGCATAAAATGATGTGTGTTAACAAAACATTTATTTTGTACATCGATACTCAAATCTCAATGTCATGTATGCCACATCAAATCAACAAATAGGCATATAGACACATATTCCAATCCAATCAATCAAATCAATCCAACATATATCATAAAATACAGATACCTGTCGTATGTTACCCGGTCGCAACATACCTCAATTCTTCGTTCCAATTGATGTAGCCTGAAGATACTGATATAATACTTGATCTACATCAATAACATACTCATTCCAATCAATAACACGCTCCAAAACCATTAATATGAGTTTCAAATATCATTTGAAACTTCAATAATTCATATCAAATCATAATCATATCATAATTCAATTCCGACTTCGAATACGAGTTTATTGTCGGTTATTCTACTACATATCAGAAATTCAACTTCAAATACATGCTATTCCAGCACTTTGATATTTAAAGCTGCTGAAACCGGAAGAAAATTACCTCAGTCTAAAGCCCTCGACTCGCAGATAACAAATATATAATTTGTTTCGCGTTTAGACGGCGTTTCAAAGTCGATTTGTAAGAAAGAAACTCGATTCTCTCGGTTATTCTCGAAATGTAGCGAAGGAAATAAAGAAAATGAGAAAGAAAGCTCATTCTTATCACTCCACCGCTCTCGCGCTCTGGCGGTAGAATTCTCGCGCCCGAGCGCGAGACATTCTGCCCCCGGATCGCATTTGTGCCGCTCGCGGCATGTTCTGTCCGAGAACACGCTTCATAAGCCCTGGCGCTCGAGCGGTAATTTTCTACCGCCCGGGCGCCACTCGAACTGTACAAATGTTTTATTTTTTGTACTATTTTTGGCGTCCGGCCTCCAATCGAGCTCTTACAACGTCAATTCATATCCAATATTCATTCTCAATTCCAGTGTCACGATATACATCAAATACCTAATCCATGACAATTTCATTAATTATCGATAATCAACATAAGATTTACGATAATACGATACACGGTCCTTACAATCTAGGTCCTAGGATGGCTGGTTAGGGGCTGGTCACGTTGGTTAAGGGCTAGGATCGAAGGAGAACATGTTTTGTTGGACTAGGGTTTCGTTCATAAGTTGCAAAACATTCAGTTGCATGATAAGCATTTTCATGGGTTCTAAATGGCTTGATTTGGGTTGGTTAGGTGTTAATAAGCTATGGTGAAAGTTTGATGAAGTTTGGTTAAGATTTGTGTTGATTCAGGTTAAAATCGAGACTTCGGTTCAAGTTTTAAAACAAATTACGAATTTAGTAAAAGGCTTAAGTTTATGTCTAATAAATGTTCATGGTTGTGTTTCAAGGTGTTTTTGGTAAGTTTGGATGGATTTGGGTCGAAGTTTTAAGGTCCAGGGATAAAATGGGAAAGTTAGGTTTTTAGGGGCAAAACGATCATTTTACACCTGAAAAATATTAGGAGTCTTGGAAGTGTCCTGAATGCTGTAATGAATGTTAAAATATTTATTTTTGAAAGAATATAGAATGGAAAATGTTAAATACTAAAAGACGTGTTGCATGATTGGTTTTAAAAAAATGATATTCTATGAATGCATTTTATAAAGTGATGGAAACGATGAAAATGTTTTGAATGAAGTGACTTAACTGTGACGGTAAGTGTGGGGACCCGAACCATATTCATCTTCTGGGATTAAGTGGATCAATTAATTGTATTGGGTCTCATTTTTTTTAAACGACATAAATGCGCAACATATGATAATCAATCTTATATAAACATCATGAGTAAAAGTACAAGTCTTGCACAAAATACAACCACATCATACTAGTGTTCAACAACTACATCAATTGTTGAAAATCAAATCTACTTCTAAGTCTGGATCTCCACTCTAATCTTGATCTCTCATTCTCTTCTTGACCCTGATCCTGTCCCACCTGCTGTCATGTACACATACAAAGACAACAACAGCCGGATAACTCTGGTGAGAATATAATTCCAAGTATAAACAACGTATACATGCATTTCATATAAACATATACGAAGCATATAACAGTTATCAATAACATGTATCAAATCTGAAAGACATGAATCGATATAAAACTGTAAATCAAACTCTTTGACTCTTAATATCTGACTCGACTCTTCTCTAGTCTAGGGATCCCGGTTCCCGGACGTTGGCACATTATATCGAATCTCTGCAATAGGAGTCGATCTACTCCTAAGAACATCAATATAAACCAAACATCTAGTGTCTTGGCACCTCTGCCGAAGACTTGGCACCTCTGCCAAAGACTCGTTCTCAATATCTATCTTCTATTATCTGCTTTTCTATAAATCAATAGAATAAGCATACACAATCAATGAATTCAAAGGTATTAAAACAATAAAAATAAGTATGTAGTTTTGGGAAACTCAAGTCGAATCTAACTCGAGTCGTACCTCCCGGTTTAACATTGATTTATACCTTTCTTCTCTCGATCTGACGAAGTCGAAGTCTTGAATTCGAAGCTGTCAATACTCAATCTGGCAATGACATTCGAAATATACTGTATCAATAGACAACTCAAATCAAGGCATCTCACTCTTATGAAATTCTGACGGCATAACGGTACAATCTCGAAATACCGGCGATACAATATCAATAAACATCAATCTCAATAACTCATAATCAATCTACAACACAATATGATACCAAATCTGTATAATCTCAATCAAATCAAATCTAAAAAAGCATAACAAATTCATACGGTATCTATTACTCGACCCGGTTTCGATTATACGATGTCTAATATCTTAAGAACACCGAATATCAATCATATCTGATTACTCCCATATCAAGTTTTTGAATCATAACAAAAAACATAAGAAAACTTATGCCCGTGTGAAGCCTTTATCGAGACAGTACTGAACTCGAATTAAAAATTGAACGGACGGATCTTGAACAAATCAAATTCTAAGATCAAGAATTTGAAATTGGCTATGGAATCCTCTCGTTATTCTTCCTTCTGATTCTAAGGAAACAAATGAAGATTGGTTATATATATATATATATATCATGCATGGCAAGGATAGATGGCTCCCTTTTGGTGCAGAACTTCTCGCGCATATGCGGGACCTTCCCCGGCGCATATGCGCGAGACCTACTGTCTAGTCGCATAAGAATTCCTCTCCTCGAGCATATGCGCGCCTTCTCCTCGTGCATATGCGCGAGACCTACTGTCTCGGCACTTGGAAATGTCACATGTTGCACGTCTTGCGCATATGCGCGAGGTCTTCTACCTCGCACAACACAATACACATGCTATTCCAAATCGTGTCTCGGAATGGTCTTTCTATAATCACATCAATTCATAAATCAATAATCTCGGATTAACAAAATAAAATCTCGGGCATTACAGTAAGGAAATGGGGATTCGTGAGGGAATAAGCCCTAGTGGAACCCGATTGAGGGACTAAGCCCCGTGGGAACCCAATAATGAATTTCCGTATGCCAAGGCATAGTAACAGAAAAGTGGTTGTTGGTGTCCCCGCCAACAGTAGGCCCATGCACAGAACGAAGAAGTGTTTACTGGTGTCCCGCCATATGGTAGCATGGTTACAGCTGAGATTCATCAATCGACTGAAAGATGAAAGGATGGTCACAATTAACGAACGGATTTCACTCCAAAAGGAAATATAAATGTATATGTATATGTATATGATGAAAGGAAAAGTTTATGCTGAAAGGAAAGTATATGATGTAAGAAAATGTTTAAGTTTAATGCATGTCATGATAAAACTATTTTAATTAAAATTATTTTCACTGTTGCACGTGGATGTATACATATTACTTGTTACTATGGTTAAAGCTTGCTGAGTCAATAGACTAACTAGGTGTGAATGATTCAGGTGAGGATTTTGATGTTGAGAGAGGAGGGTTGGATGACTAAACTGGCTGGACTGATGCAATAACCCGAGGACCTTTGCTAGTTTTTCAGCACAGTTAGGCTTTTACATTATATTAAAGATTTTCATGATTTTTGGAAGTAAGAGTGGTTTTTGAGAGGATTTATGGCGTTTATGCTATTTATGAAAAATCTTAGTTTGAGGTTTGGTTGGACGTTTACAATTTTACAACTTTTACAGCAGTTTTGCGTTTTGAGTAAAACAAATTTATATATTTGGGTGGCCCCCTCCTACTTGAGCATTTCGACCACCACCTTGACCACCAAAGTGTCGCCGAGCCACCATAACACCACCACAATGCCAGCTCTATATCGCCACAACGTTGCAACCGACCCACCAAAATTTTCGATTTCAGGTAATTGATCATTTAACTCAACTCATAATTTTTGTTTTTAAGGGTTTATACATGGAAAACATGATTTTTCTTGCATGATTCTTGATTTTTTTGTTAAGGGAAGGGGATGCCATGTTAGAGATTGTAGGGGCTCAATTTACAGTGGGTTTAAGAACCCTTAGATGCAAGGTTAAGGGCTAGAAAGGACGGGCAAGGGCTGCACGTTTGTTTTTGGTTTCAACACAAGCTAGGGCACGATTTTAGAATGATAGAGGGGGGAGGCCGCAAGGGGTGCTTTCCAGACGAGGAGATGGGCTCACAAGGGTTCTAGCATTGAGACATGGTGGTCCACGCACGGCTGGGGAGGCTGGATAGGGTAGGCGTGTGGCTAGGGCACTACCTAGTCGTGGCCGCGCGCATGGCTTGGAGAACAATGCATTTCCTCGTGCATGGATAGCTAGGGCTGGACCAATAGGTTCCTAAGAATTTGATCTAGGTCCTAGGATGGCTGGTTAGGGGCTTGTCATGTTGGTTAAGGGCTAGAGTTGAAGGAGCACATGGTTTGTTGAACTAGGTTTTCGTTCATAAGTTGCATAAAATTCAGAAGCTTGCTAGGCATTTCCGTGGGGTCTAAATGGCTTGATTTGGGTTGGTTAGGTGTTAATAAGCTATGGTGAGAGTTTGGTAAAGATTTGTGTTGATTAATGTTAAAATCAAGGCTTCAGTTCAAGTTTTAAAACGAATTACAGATTTATTAAAAGGCTTAATTTTACGTCTAAGAAATATTCATAGGTGTGTTTTAACGTGTTTTGATAAGTTTGTATGGATTTGGGTCGAAGTTTTAATGTGCAGGGGTAAAATGGGAAAGTTGGGGTTTTAGGGCAAAACGATCATTTTACACCTGAAAAATATTAGGAGCCCTAGCAGTATTCTGAATGCTGTAATGAATGTTAAAATGTTTATTTTGAAATAATATAGAATTTTGATTGAAAATGTTAAATGCTAAAAGACGTGTTGCATGTTTGATTTAAAAGGAAATGATATTCTATGCATATATATTTATAAAGTGATGAAAATGTTTTGAATGAAGTGACTTAATTGTGACGGTAAGAAATTGGGAATTCGTGAGGGAAAAAGCCCTAGTGGAACCCGATTGAGGGACTAAGCCCCGTGGGAACCCAATGCTGATTTCCATATGCCAAGGCCTAGTAACAAAACAGTGGTTGCTGGTGTCCCTGCAAACTATAGGCCAATGCACAGAACGGAAAAGTGGTTACTGTTGTCCCGCCGTTTGGTACCATGGTTATAGCTGAGATTGATCAATCGACCGTAAGATGAAATGATGATCACAATTAACGAACGGATTTAACCCCAAAAGGAAATTTATATGTATATGTATACGATGAAATTAAAATTTTATGATGAAAGGAAAAATATATGATGAAAGAAAATGTTTAAGTTTAATGCATGTCATGGTAAAGCTATTTTTATTAAAATTATTTTCATTGTTGCACGTGGATGTATACGTATTACTTGTTACTATGGTTAAGGATTGCTGAGTCAATAGACTAACTAGGTGTGAATGATTCAGATGAGGACTTTGATGTTGAGAGAGGAGGGTTGAATGACTGAAATAGCTGGGCGGATGATGCAATAACCCGATGACATTTGCTAGTTTTTCAGCATAGTTAGGCTTTTACATTATCTTAATGATTTTCATGATTTTTTGAAGTAAGATTCTTTTTTAGAGGATTTATGACGTTTATGATATTTTTGAAAAATATTAGTTTTAGGTTTGGTTGGACGTTTACAATTTTATAACTTTTACAGCAGTTATGCGTTTTGAGTAAAAAATAAATGTTGGGTTTATTCTAATGGTGCAAAAAGTATGTGTGTGTGTGTGTGTGTGTGTTTATATTATATATATATATATATATATTAAGATTATTTTTTTAAAAAAATTATAGTACATTTTAAAGAAAAATGAGTTTGAGACGTTTCAGTTTTCAATCTATAATAATAATAATAATAATAATAATAATAATAATAGATCAGAACTCTCAACATCGTTGTAATTTTCTTTATCTTGAATTATAGACAAAAAGAGAATCAACATATGTAGATATTGAGGTGTCTCCCTCTGTTTAATAAAAAATAAATATGTGTTGTCCCCCCTCCTACTTGAGCAATTCGACCACCAACTTGACCACCAAGGTATCGCCGAGTCACCATAACACCACCACAATATCGCCTCTCTATCGCCACACCATTTCAACCGACCCACCAAAATTTTTGATTTCTGGTAACTGATCATTTAATCTCAACTCATAAATTTGTGTGTATTTCTAGTACAATCTACACGAGGAACAAAGTTTCTTATCGTGTACCTGATTAAAAGGTTGAAAAAGTTCTTATTCATCGTATGATTTTAATTTTTTTATGCTAATCTCATACTAATTTGGCATCTATAATTCTTAAATACGAAAATCTAAACACTTTATAAATGGTTTAAATCATATGACGCCCAAGAACGTTTTGAACGTCAAAATTGTTTTTTAAAAAACTTCTGATGCGTCTTGGGTTCGAGAAAACAACACTCCAACAGTGTTATCAGAGACCAGGTTTCTCGATCATATGATTTGCCATTGTTTATTATTTAAATTATGTTGAGTAATTTATTTTTAATCGCTTAAGAAAAATTTTCTGAAAATCTCAGCACCTCGAAAATAGGATTTTTTTACAAAAAAAAATTTCATTCTGCCCCGAATAGTTTTGGGCAGCACTGCCCAGGGCTGGCTGTGAAGTCCAGTTATTTTAATTATAATTATTACCAAACAATATTTATTAAGTTAAACATTGCATCGGAAAATGGTTTAAATAAGTTTAAAATGAACTTTAAGACCTATAAAATTTCGACATGACTTCCCCGTAAATAGAACATACAAAAAATTGAAAATACCTGCAAAAGAAAAAATGACCAAAGGACGACGCTGTGGTATTCATAAACACTCACATGCACTGTCAGTCATGCACAATCCAAAAATCCACAACAGTAGTTAATATAAAGCCTACAAGACTCGACATAGTATAAACTAAATCCAAACATACAAAATTTAACTCTAGACAATAATACAAATACACGGGACATCTCTCGGATAATAGAATACGATATAAAACTGACAAAGACTTGAAATAATACATATAAACTAATTGGGAGACTCCACACTAACCAACTAACACAATCCACATCAATCATGAGCTCTGCAGATGGATCCTCTGTCTGGTACTGCAAAACTAATTCAGTGACCTACCATGGTGCCCAAACAGAAACCATAGTAGCACCCTCCTGGATTCTAGTATGAAACAATTCAACAAAAACGACAATAAACATAAATCATTCATAAACATATATAAAATGAATTATGAAATGCATGAAACAGGTCTCAATAACGACGGGGTAGCATGAGCCAATAAAAGGTATGATAAAAACATGAGTACTGGTCAAGCGACAACGTATAAGGGAGCTACATCATCATGCAACTAAACTGCCATGCCAAGTATGCGATGTAGTTCTCAAATGCCAGTACACGTAAACCCAAGCATAATTGAAATAATTTAATTATTTAATTAATATTTAGGTGATGCATGTTATATGTTAAATTATTTTAAAAGGTATATAAATTTTTTTATTTATGGAATTTAAAGTATTTTATCAAGGTTTATCTTTTAGACGAATATTTGGTGCCGAAATGGGAAAGGAGTCCGGAGATAATAAGGTGTTAAAAAATTTAAGTTATATTTTTATTTTAAGTCGAGAAATTAAGTATTTTCAAAAGATATTTAAATTTTAGCATTTTAGGGCTAAATTTAATTTATCGGTTGAAATAGAGATGTTAAGCATCTTATGTAGCAAAATTTCGAAAAATGAGAGATTTAAATACGTCCACTTGAAATACAATATTTTAATAATTATTTTTATGAATAAATTAATTAAGTTAGGTAGTATTTAATTATAGGTAGAATTTAGAATTTGTAGGACTCTTAATTTAAAAAATCGGAGGGTTTAATTAGTAATTTCAACTTGTGATTTAATTAAACTAAACACCTAGTCATTATTCTATTTAAATAAAAGAAGAGTCCTAACACTACCTCACAACACAACTCACGCACAAACACACACACAACACACACCAAGAGCACATAGTTCGGCTGAATTCTTCACTAAGGTAGGAGGATTTCTGGTTGATTTTTCTTCCACCAGCATCCTAGCCAATCATCACACTACCATACTTGATATATTTAACCACTTTTTAAGTCATTAAATGCAGCAACTGCCTCCGTTCTTCCTCTCGTTTATTTGTCTATATATCGTGCGTTTTAACGCAAATGCATGTCTAAACATTTTTTTTATGCATCGATCATGTTATATACTGTATTTTGATATAAAATATTGATGAAAAGTTGTTTGTTTGATTATATATATGCTAGAACATTATTAAAACTCGTTTCGATACGAAAAATGTATTAATTTCTAATTTTTCTTCGAGTTTTGATCGTTGTCTTAGCTGGACCGATCCTATGGCTTTCTTCCATATATGGTTATGATATAGGTCGTTTTTAGATGTTAATAAGTGGTTCCAGAGGGGTCGAGAAGTTTCTGGATAGCAGGAAACGAAACAAGCACACAACCGTGCACATAGGGGCTAGGTCGTGAGTTTCATGTCGGATTGCTTGAAGGACAGCATCGCTCTTTGGGCAGCTTGTGCCTATATTGTTCGTTAAACATGGTATATGGTTTGGTTATGGTTCGGGGGTAGTTTAGGGCCTTGGGAGTAGGTTAGGATGAATTCTATGTTTGGGTTGAGTCCCGAGTCGATTGGTATGTCCTAAGTATTTCTATTTAATTCGGTAGTCGTATGTGCCCGGATGCACCTTAGAGGCTGTTTAGGGTATAAATTTTAGTATGTTAGGGCAGAATGTTCGTGGATGATCTAACGAGTTTCATGATGTTCGTATGTATGTATGACGTGCAAAATAATTATTTTTTAGGTATGCGATTTGTCTTGTGGCCAAATTATGTTTCGGGTTTGGAAGCTGGAGAACGTGTCTCGGAAACTCTCCAACCTCTTCGGAGGAATTATGTTAAGTCAAGGGCTGTGGTCATCTCTGCCGGCCCAGTACTGTGGTTTAGTTTTGTAATATCCAAGTTGGGTGAATGGTACGGTTTAAGATTTAATATGTTTATTGACTCCTTGGTTAAGCTTAAGTATAGTTTTGTTGTTAAGAGTTGCGATTTATGATTTATAGTATTGTTGGTTATAGATGGTGTATAGTCATAGTGTAGCGTCGTTGCGGTTTATTTCATGGTAATTTGTTTGTTGAGCCTATTTGTATGAGGCCAATGATAATGGTTAGATAAGATATAGATGTTCAACTTCTTGTTTAGAGTGTTGCCGAATTATGAGGAGAAGCGTCGTTGCGATTCGATTTTTAGTTGCAAAGAGTATTGTTAGATACAGAGGAGAGCGCACCCGCGCTAGTGAAGGCACCGCACCCGTGGTGTTTGGGCAGAGGCGATACCGCACCCGCGATCGAAGATGCAACGCACCGACGGTAGTTGGTTTCGGATTTTTGGTTGTTGTTCAGTACGCGTAGCGCATCCGCGGTAAGAACTGTAGCGCACCCGCGGTCGTGAACAGTAAAGTCGTGTTTTCGAGATTTAAGTGATATAATAGAAGAGTTTCCCTCATTTCTCTCATTCTTTTCCTCACTTCTCGATTTTCAGCTTAAGGGAGAGCTAGGGTTCTCATATTCCTTCTTTCATTTCTTGATTCAAGCTCTTAGTTGGATTATTGAAGGTAGAATAAGATCATTTTGGGTTCAAGGAGCTAAGGTAAGCTTGTGGTTTTATTTATTCTTGGATTATGGTGTTGGGGAAATCATGGAATGTTAGTTTGTGTTGGTTTTATGGTATGGGTTTGTGATTATTAAGTTATTGATGGTTCAATACATGGTTTTTTTTTGTAGGATTTGTACCAACAATTTAGGATCAAGGTTTCCATTGGTTGTAAGTGGAATTCATTCCTTGTGCTCACATGTATTATATGTATTGTATTTCAATGATTTTAACATGCTATTCCCTTCATTGATTCATGTTATGTATGAATATACTTTGTTGTATATGAGAGGATTTTATATGTCTCAATTGTGTAAAAGGGAATACAAAAGAAAAGAGTATTCAAAGTGTTTGTTTTAATGCCCAAGAGAGAGTTCAAATGATTTATTGGATTGATAAATAGATAGCCAGAGATTGCATGCAATTAGTTGATCAACGACCATAGGCTTATATCCCAACAGAGTATTGATTTATATCGATGGGATATATGTACAGAGACAGATATACTATTTAAATATCAATCCAACAGAGAAAAGAGAAATATCATCGTTATTGTTATGTTATACTATGTTATTCATATGTCAAGAGTTAGATGATATTTAATGATTTTAAAGCCATGTTTTACAGAGTATGATATGTAAAGATTGTTATGTAAGAGTTCCACTTGCTGAGTTTTATACTCATTTCAGTTATTTCATGTGATGCAGATAAGAGTGACGGGCCAGGACGTTGATTGGAGCCGAGGTCATATGCATAGAAGATGGAAGGAATAAGGCTATTTTGTTAGCATTTTTGGACATGACCAAAATGATATTTTGTATTTTGATGCAACACTTATTTGATCATGTATATACTTTTAATTGTATATATTGAAAATGTGTTCATGTCAAGAAAATTTTAAACCCTTCCTCCCTTCAAATAAATTTTAGAAAAATTCCGCTGTTATTTTATGAAATCAGTCAGAGATGTTACATTTAGTGGTATCAGAGCAACGTTCATCGGACATACACATATGACTTTGTCTAATTTCAATGGTCCGGGTATGTCTTCTTCTACATCTATTTATTGTTATTGGTTGACATGTATGATGTGAGCACATTGTAGGTGTGAGAACCCGGATTTTTCGAAACAAAGTACCTCAAAAAAAAAAAAAGCTCGGAAAATAGCTCAAAAAGAAGTCGAGGCAATGCAAAACCTTGAGAATCGAGGGTACGTAACTCGGAAGAGGAAACCCTTAGCTCACAAGCTAAAACCCTCAACTCATGGAAGCTCCAAGATTCTTGGAAAAGAAACCCTCAGCTCAAAAGCTAAAACCCTCAGCTCAAGGAAGTTCATTTATTCTTGGGGAGAAAACCCCTAGCTCATGAGCTCGATCTTTCAGCTCAAAGAAGCTCAACCATGCTTGTCCTAAAAAGGCCAAAAAGAGAGCTAAAGGAGGAGCTAAAGGTTTGGATACACTTATTATGCAAGAAATAACCATTGAGATAACCAATGAAGGAGCTAAGGGAGGAGCTAAGAGGCTAGGACAAATTTATGGTGCAGGAAATGACCTTTGGTGCTTGAGATGCTTTGACCACAATTATTGCTTCCTTGGAGCCCAAGATTTCGGCCAAGGCTAGTGGAAGGGTCTCAAATTCCTCTATAAATACTACACCATGGATGAAATAAAAGGCACTAAAAAATTCAGCACGAAAATCGGTTCCTTTCTCCCCACAAAATCGTTCCAAAAAAATCGGCCAAGACAAGGAGAAGTTTCATGCTGTCGAGTGCTAGATCTCTACGTCATAGTGCTGCTGAAATAATAAGAGTGTTTGTTCAAATTATAAGTCGAAGTGCTGCCCGAAATCCGAGAGGAAACTTCGTGTCAACATCTACAAATTTCGGTTCTATTCTGAAAATACTGTATGTGGGTTTTTGACATGTATATTCATTTGTATTTTTAAATCTTGAATATATAATTTATGACATGCATGAATGTGTGTCCTCATTTTTGAAAACAACATGATGTTCGTATTTTAAAATTTCGATCGATTATATGCTCTTTTTGTTTTTCGAAATTTGTTGATTCCGCTGTATCCGTCTGAAATTTTGATATCTGTAATTCTGATAAGTTCTATTCGATTAAAATCTGAAATATTTGTTACACTGTTACGATTCAATTTGAAATGGTACGAGAATTGTGATTCTGTCTGGCCCCCAATGGTGGGTATAAAATCATTTCTGTTTGGCACTCAATGGTGGGTATAAAACCATTTCTGTCTGGCCCCCACCGGTGGGTATAAAACCGTGTTCTGGCCTCACCCCTTAAAGGACTAACATATTGGGGACAATTTGACCATGGAAATGAGATGAGTAACAGTGTTCTGTTTGTTTCGATCTGTTCTGTTCTGAATTGTTCTGATCTGTTTCTGAACTGCTCTGAATCATCTGATAACCTCTGTCTCATATTTGTTTCGTTTATGTTATGATGAGTTAAAAGTAATAAGATTTGAAAGTTTGTTAAAGAAATGTTTTAAAGATTATGTTCTATATGTATCATTGGAAACCGATCGACCCCCACTTGCTGAGTGTTTCCCAAAACACTTACCCCTTACAAATTTCAGATAAAAACGAGGAGCAACTGAATGAGGAAGATCAAGATGCTTTTTTGGGGATGGTGAATCAAGGATCGAGATCAAGATTCAAGAATTTTATTTTCCTTTGTTTAGTTTCGCATTTGCAACTCTGATGTATTTTATTGTCAATGTAAAGACAATGTTTTAATTATGCAAAAGACTTGTTTTTGGCATTTCGATACGAGGCTTAATTGTTTTCAAGAAATTGTTAAACAATGCCGGATGTCACGACGCTTCGGACACGGGGCGTGACATTTAAGTGGTATTAGAGCCGTCAGGTTCATAATCCTGCTGGGATTTTGACAGACAAAATTTGAAGAAGTCAAATTTTGACAAAAGCCTAGTACAATCTGAAACAAACTCTTCTTAGTATTGAAAATCCCACGACAACATTGTTTGTGCCTTTCTATTCTTTATTATATATTGAAATTTTACCTCAATGGATGCCTTCGTGCTTGTGCTCAATCCGTCCTTCGCCAGCGTCAAGATATCATTGAAAACCAAACACGAGAGATTGCAACCCTAAAGGATCAACTCGCTATAGAAAAACAAGAGAACAAGAACTCGTAAAGATTAAAAACCTACTTCAAACTGATATACAACGTCTCACCTATTGCCTTGATAGATCAAAGAGCCAACTCGCCCTAACACTACGTAACCTATCTCACGTGATACGACCCCTAATCGAAAGTTGATAGTAAAGATTGAAACTGGGAAGGATCTTGCTAACCGCTCTCTTTATCAACATGAGGACCTTTCTAGAATGCAAGAACGACATAACTATATGCACCTTGTCATGGAATACATGGAAGAAGAAGCGCCTATGAAAGTAGTGGAAAAAGAACAATGATGATGAAGAGATGATAAGGTAGGTTAGACTGATATTATGGTTAAATGATATGAAAGAAAGAAGTGTAACATTTCTTTGAGAATGTACAAAGATAAGTTGAATTATATTTTTGGGAACATACCTATACTCTGATATAAGTTGACTTACATTTGGAATTTACTTATCGAAGATAAGCTTCCGACTTAAGATGAATGTTTGATTCGGAGATAATAAATTATTTATGAAAATATGAGATAAGAATTATATAAGTTTTGATATTCAGATATAAAAGTTGATTTTTATGTCAATAATTAACGGTATGGACAATTAAATTTGGGATATTAAGCGATAAATTTAAATATGTAAGATTTTGGAATATTTAATAAAGGTAAGAAACAATAACTTAAGTTAAGAAATTAAGGTCATTACCTTAGGTAAATAAAGAGAGTTATGAGATATGGTGGACATCGAGAGAAATGTAGCATGCATAATAGGTTCTGACTCTTCTTATAGTAAAAAGTAAAATAGGGGAAAGATTTGTGAAGAAAGACATCCAATGAAAATTGTTTCTATTAAGGCATGTTAGGCTCATAGTTTGATTAAAGACTAGATTTAGTAAAATAAAAATTGTTTGAGGAGTTAGTTTCTTCCGTACAAGGTTGAAATAAATTTTAACTTGGTTATTGGGACTTAGGTCAATAGGATGATAAGGAGTTATGTTCTAAGATTATATATTAGTTTTAAGTTTTGAGATATTAATCGTGATAATTTTAAGATAGAATAAAACAAGTATGGATACACATATATTCAGTGCCGATTTTATTTAGTGTACTATGGTAAATTTCAACGTCATTATGAGAATTGGTTGGTTGGACAAGAATCATGCAATGGTAAATGGTTCCGGGTAAGGATGCCAAACTCCAAACCAAGAATAAATCATATTTTATGGTAAGAATAAGGAACCGAAATCCTTCCTTTCTGCCTCTCAGATCTAGAAAGGCATGGAGTACAGGAAGAAGTCTAACTAGCAATAATGAGAGAAGAAAAAGAACGAATTAAGCTCAAGATATAAAATATTCTTGTGGTAGCGAGCTTCGGAAAAGTTACTTTGAATTATCTCAGATTGTGAAGTAGAATTCGAAAGTAATTTGATAGCTCGTGCTACACTAAAATCTAAGGAACGCTAGCAAATGGCTTCAGTTGAACTCAAGAAGCTAAAAGTTCCATTCCAAGATTTGTTAGTAAAAAAAAAAAATCAGACTGAGTGCCTCTCCGAGCTTCAGTATTATTGACACAAAAGAATGGTGAAAGCACAAGATAGTGTGTTGATCTACAAAGAACTCAATAAGATCAAGAACAAATGTCATTTTCAAGAATAGATGACCTTTTCTATCAGTTAAAAGGAGCTAAGATCTTTTCGAAGCTCTATCTAAGGTCAGACTACCACAATTGAAGGCCAAGGCAGAGAATATTTTTAAAACAGCCTTAAAAGAAAAGGGTATGGACACTATGAGTTCACGATAATACCGTTTGGCCTGACCAATGCTCCAGCAACATTTATAGAACTCATGAACAGAGTGTTCAAGAAAATTCCTTGACAAGTTTGTGGTAGCATTTATTGATGACATTCTTGTATATTCAACAAGTGAGTAAGACCGCAAGGAAGATCTTCGTCTTGCTCTACCGATGCTCAGAGGAAAATAACTATATACTAAATTTAAGAATTGTGAATTTTGATTAAAAAAATGTCACATTCTTCGGTCATATAATCTATGAAATGGGCATATCAGTGGATCACCAATAAGGTGGAGACAATCATAGACTGGCCTTGATCGAATACTGGAATAGAAATTTGAAGTTTTTGGTATTAGTTGTCTATTAAGAAAATGTGTTGAAGGATTTTCTTCCGCTTACCAAGCTCACTCAGAAGAACTCTAAATTCAATTAGAGTGAAGAATGTGAGAAGAGTTTTTAGATTTTGAAAAAGAAACTCGTTTCTACGCTAGTATTAGTACTTCCCGAAGAAGGCAAGAATTTCACAAGGATGCATCAAAAGAGGATTGTCATGTGTTCTCATTCAAGAGGGCAAGTAACTGCCTGTACATCGATGCAATTAAAATCATGTGAGCAAAATTATCCAACACATGATATTGAATTAGCCACAATTATATTTGAGCCAAAGATCCAGAGAATCAATTTCTTTGGTGTCAAATGTGTGAAATTTATCGATCATCAAAGCCTCAAATATTGTTCACACAAAAAGAATTAAACATAAGGCAAAGACGCTGGATCGAACTATTGAAGATATTTTAGGGCGTGTGCCATGGACCTGGGAGGAATTAAATAAACACCCCCTTGATTGAATTTGCCGATAACAATAATTATCATGGAAGTATTGAAATCAGAGAGAAAGCTATCATGGTACTTGAATTGTTGATAAAGTGGCTATTATCAAGGAAAAACACCAGGCAACACATGATTGACAAATGAGCTGGGCTGATTTAAAGTGAAAACCGTTGGAGTTTGAAATCAGTGAGAAAGCTTATGTTAAAGTTTCTCCTATGAAAGGGGTGGTTCGATTCAGCAAATCTAGAAAGATAACTCCAAGATATGTCGGACCCTTTGAAATACTGAGAAAAATGGGAAACCTAGCTTATCAGCTGTGGGGACCCGGACGCTAATCATTTTCTTAATCATCGTTGGGATTTAATTATCAGTTCTGATAAACAGGGTCTAAAAATTTTTCTTTTTAAAATTCATCTGCGGAAGGTAATGGAATCTAAATAATATACATCTCTGTATAAAAACTACATTTCAGTATAAAAGTACAATACTGTACAAACTAGGTCTAAGGTTCAGTTACTAAATTCAAGTAATAAAACCAAGTCTACAATAAGTCCGGAATCACCACGCTAACTCGTTTTCTCTCATCATCTTCTTGACCCCTATCCAGCCCCACCTGTTGTCATGCACACATACAAAACAAGACAACAGCCGGATAACTTCGGTGAGAATAAATCCCAGTATAAACCATGGTAAGCATGTATAGAAACAATCTAAATCATAAAACATGCTATCATGATCATATTAAAAAATACTAGATTTCATAATCTATGAAATCAAATCAAAATAAGCATGCAACTCAATTCAGATAAACCTGCAATTTAAATCAAATCACCTAAACATGCTGTCATAACTGAAAACAATAAACATGGGTTTCATAGTCTATGAAACCACATCCATAAATGCATGCAGTTCTAGTCAAATCATGTCTAGACTCGACTCCACTATAACTCTAGGGATCCCGGTGTGAATAAGACGTCAATGGCTGTCACCTACCCTCCCACTCGGGGTGACTGTACGTCTTATTCCTAGACTTCGGTCTGAGCTGTATCAACGGCTGCAATAGGAGTCAGAGCTGCTCCTAAGCTGAGATACACCGAACATCTTGAAGTCTGACTATCTGTCAAACTTTCCTATCTCAAATGCAATGTATAACAATCTGTAAACAAAGCATGTTCATTTCAAAAGATTTGAATATAAGTCTATAAACAAATCATAGTCATATCAAAAGATAAACAATAATCAAGTATGTTATTTTATTGGGAAACTCAAATGAGATCTGATTTGAGTTATATCTTCCCAGATATCACATGAATTATACCTTTGTCGTCCCGGTCTGACGAAGACGATGACCTGTATTCAAATCTGTCCATCTCGAATCTGAAATGACAATATCGAATACGCTGTATCAGTGAATAACTCAATATACAATCTGTTCTGATCAATACTCAATTCAGTATGCAATCTGATTAATGTCTGAACAAGATACAATTTAATTCATGTCATCGATATCACAATATAATTGAAATCATATCTGAATCTGATCAATCTAAATCAACTGATGTTTCGACGGCATAACAATACAATCTGACTAACCCCGTCAGTTCTGAACATCACAAATATAATACCAGAACTCGTAATCAATACCATTACAATTCATAATCTGAATAATAACACAATTCTGATATCGAATCTTAATCAAATCAACTCTGAAATTCATAACAATTACAGAAACAGTCTGTTCTTTAATCTGAATTCAATTGTACAATATCTACGGTAGCAGCAACATCATATCTGATTCATATTCAATTCTGACAATATCCTAAATTCAAATAATGTCTAAACGTAACAAAACTTACGTCCAGTTATAGCCTGCGTTGATAGGAACACAGTACCGAAGTCGGATTCAATTTCTGACGGACGGATTTTACGTAACAATCAATTTTTCTCTCGAAGAACCGTAAGCTTTCTTCCTCTAATTCTTTGCCTTAGTTCTGAAGGAATAATCGGATGATTGCATATATATATATACACCATGCATGTACAAAACGTGGCACACTCTCAAATTTTTGCCCAATTCTCTCAAAATTACGAGTTTGCCATTGCCATCCAATAATTACGAAAATGCCATTGCCATCCAATAATTACGAAAATTCCATTGCCATCCAATAATTTAAATCAAGTATTTTATTTTCAGGGTCTCACAAAATGATAACATCTCGGGCCTTATAATTTACGGTGCACATGCGCGAGGACTTCTCCTTACATCTCATATCAAATCTTCTTGCGGCTTTCCCGGTCCAATCTGTTCCTTCTATAATCATATCGACTATCACCAATAGATTATAATAATCATCGTCAAATCATTTCGGATTACATGATAAATTTCTCGGGCCTTACATTTCTCCCCCTCTTAGAGCTGAGTTCGTCCTCGAACTCGTCAATAATCTATTCAGATATCTCAGAAGAAATGTATACGAGAGGTTAAATCCAAAATTCAAATATCTGATTCCAGTCTGGAATAAGAATTCACTAAGTATAATATGATAATACTTCTCCAATCCTTCTGACAGAATCAATCTTGCCATGTGGGTTATACAACATCCATATAAACCAATCACAGTTCATAACAAATCAATACCATAAGCCGTTATCAAATCTGTTTATCTCAATCAATGGACATATACCATCTTCAGCTTCAAATACTAATCGTCATCATCCGACGTTGGTTTCTTAAATCTGTCCATTCTGAACTGTCTTAATGGCTATTGTCATACAGTAATTTATACAGTGACAATAGGTCATAACAACTAGTGCTAACATCCAGCACTAAAGCTGTATAGTGCTAACATCCAGCACTAAAGCTGTACCAAAATCTTCTAATATCTGGCTAATACATTCTGACGGTCTGTCAATCTGTAAAACCATTTAAGAGAGAGCTCGTGATATACTCTGTCACACATACAAAATCAATCAAAAATCATCATCTGATATAATCTACTATGGCATTCTGATCACTATGATAATTTCTCTGACATCAATCTGTGTCATCAGGTCATGTTTGTACGTTATCTGGTACAAACTGATAGGTATAGATTGAACAATCTGTCAATCTTAATCATATCATATCACGATCTGTAGAAAATGACGGTAATTTCATTACGAAAGCCATAGAAATGTACTCCCATTTCTATTTAGAACTATATGGTTCTGTAATAATTCTTCTAATTTCTATCTTTCTGTCTTTTCTGTTAGCGATTCGGACATATCAGTACAATTTCTGCCAACATTTCAATACAATTTCTGTCATAACTGATCTCATCTATCTATATCACAACTATCTGTTCGAATATCATACTATTCTCAATCATCAAACTGAAAACTGAATCCACCATGGTACATTTCTGACCCTATCTGTGATTTCAGATTCGAACTATTGACATAAACAAATCAGTTAATAACATAAAGTAAAGAAGAAATACCTACCTGGTATTCGGCTCTGACTATCGATATCAATTCTGTTATTCAATTCTGAAACATTCTGATATCACAAGCTAGTCAATTTCATACAAAACACAAAATCATATATCTGTTACTCTGATCGCTGTTCCATTCTGATTATCAATCAAGCTCTAAACATTCTGATCGCATTTCTGAATAGCTGTACCTCTCGAAAATAACTCTGATACAATTGAACTGTATATATTCTCAACGGTTCACAACAATTTGTATCATATACGGATTCAAAATAACAGTAATATCAAATCAGATACAAAATATCAATAACCTATACAGATCTAGTGAGTTCAGTGAACTCATAAAACAATGATTTCTGGTAAATATCTTCATGTCATTCTGATCAACTGCTATATCTTATCTGCAAATAAAATGTGCTCCCAAACAATATAAGATATCACGAATACTGATTTAGAACAATAACAATACACAAGCAGATACAAAACAACAGTTGAATGAGATAATCTGTCAAATCAGACACCATAAATTTCTGACATTTCTGATATTTCTGATCTCCATATCTTTCAGTCACTGATCATAACCGCAACTGTGTCAAAGTCAATCTGTATACTAATTTCAGATATCACCTACTCTGAATACAATCTGTTTCAAGCGGAATTCTTATCTGAATAGTTTCTGTATACAATAATTCTAATTCTCAAAATATTCACTACCATCTCCAGATATTCCACTCTTTCAATTCGGTATTTATTATTCTGTATATTGAATATCATTCTGTACTGAATCTAACATACAAACCATACCTAATCTCCATTCAATTTCTGAAGTCTATCTTTTTGAGATCACATAAATCTGAAATCTTATCTAGGCAAACATCAGCCAACTCATATATCACTGGCAAATCTGCCAATACTAGGCTCGATTTCAGTAGGTCTACTGAATACATAGGGATGCAATCTGCTCCTTTCTGTATTAATCGAGTCATATACAATACAGATATCAAAGGAATTCTAAATCTAGAATCCTTATCGTGGTATCTCCACTGATCAGTCATCTCTGGTCTGACTCTTACCATTTCTGGAAAAATTCTACAATATGTCTGTACTTGTTCAGCATATACATATCAATAATGCGTTCAAATCAGAAAACACAAGTACATCATAATCTATCTCTATTTCATTCTCATCTTACTGTAGTATACAATATATG
This sequence comes from Primulina eburnea, assembly GCF_022965805.1. NCBI lineage: Eukaryota > Viridiplantae > Streptophyta > Magnoliopsida > Lamiales > Gesneriaceae > Primulina > Primulina eburnea. The sequence continues at coordinate 18,848,622 of NC_133107.1, forward strand.
CAGAAATCTCTGATATCAATATTTCCTCCACAAGCAAGGACATCAATACTACAGAACAACCAACCCAACAGATATAGCATATCTCCATTCAACTCAGTCAAAGATATTCTTAACAAATGCATTAGTATATATCAATACATATGCAATAGAATCATAAAGAATAGTACCTGTTGTGAATTCTGGATCTGTGTTTTCAATTAAACTCTGTTCCCTACAATCTTCAGGAACGCTTCTGGGGACAGACTTTAGCTAAGTGTCCCGGCTGTCCACAAATATTGCATCTACCAGTCACTCCCTGGCATTGCTCGGTGGGATGTCTCCCTCCGCAACTCCTGCAATACACTTCAGTATGGCTTGGACCAGAAACGCTAGAGCTAGATGAACCATTTCCCATCTTCTTGAATGACTTCTTCCGAGCTTTCAGCAAGTCTTGCTTTCCACTCGTACTGCCGCGATCAATTCTGAGAGGGGATTGCTGTGTCTGGGGTTGCTTCACACACAACCTCCCTAGCTGTCTAATCAGACTCGCCTCAGCTCTCTTTGCTCTACTTAGGATGTCAGCAAAATGGTAAGGTCGCTGCAAATTCATCAATGCAACTACCTCTGAATTCAATCCTCTGATGAACTGATTCACTACAGATTCATCATTCCCAGCTAAATGAGGAACAAAACACAATAAAGTAGAGAATTTAGCAGCATATTCATCAATATTCAATTGGCCTTGTCTCAAATTCTCAAATTCTGCTCTTTTGTCCTCCCGGTATGAAACTGAGAAAAATCTTTGATAGAATTCAGCTTTGAAGACTTCCCACGTGATCACAATACCACGTTGTGCTAATACTCCGTTAATTGTAATCCACCAACTTCTGGCAACCTCTCGTAACTGGTGGAATACCAGTTTAACTTTCTGTTCATTTGTACAATCAAGGAAATCAAACAATATTTCTATGTCATCCAACCAGTTCTGACAGTCTTCAGATGTCTCGATACCACTCAAAATCGGCGGCTGAAATAACTGTAATTCTACCAACTTTACTTCTATCTGAGTTTCTGATGCATCTATCTGTTCAGACGAAGTACTGCCCTTTTCTGAAATTCTTCGAGGCGGTATATCTGTATATCAAACAAATTAAATATACAATCTATACAATCTGTCTCAGCCCTCCTCTGATCATATACCTCTGATCCAGACTCGGTTCTGATTCAGGCTTAACAATTACATGCTGCAATCAACTCAGATACCAACAACATGTAATAGAGAAAGCAGTAAATCATGCTAGCACACACAATGTAAGTTAACATTGAAATAATTCTCATGCTAGCAATCATATGCAAGGAAAGAAAATTCAATCTACCCCGCTCATTCTCTTCTATCTCAATCTATCTCAGTCTAAAGGATCTATCAGTTCTGACTATCTCAATCTAAAGGATCTATCATTTCTGACTATCTCAATCTAAAGGATCTATCACTCTGATACCACCTGTTGTGGGGACCCGGACGCTAATCATTTTCTTAATCATCGTTGGGATTTAATTATCAGTTCTGATAAACAGGGTCTAAAAATTTTTCTTTTTAAAATGCATCTGCGGAAGGTAATGGAATCTAAATAATATACATCTATGTATAAAAACTACATTTCAGTATAAAAGTACAATACTGTACAAACTAGGTCTAAGGTTCAGTTACTAAATTCAAGTAATAAAACCAAGTCTACAATAAGTCCAGAATCACCACGCTAACTCGTCTTCTCTCATCATCTTCTTGACCCCGATCCAGCCCCACCTGTTGTCATGCACACATACAAAACAAGACAACAGCCGGATAACTCCGGTGAGAATAAATCCTAGTATAAACCATGGTAAGCATGTATAGAAACAATCTAAATCATAAAACATGCTATCATGATCATATTCAAAAATACTAGATTTCATAATCTATGAAATCAAATCAAAATAAGCATGCAGATAAACCTGCAATTTAAATCAAATCACCTAAACATGCTGTCGTAACTGAAAGCAATAAACATGGGTTTCATAGTCTATGAAACCACATCCATAAACGCATGCAGTTCTAGTCAAATCATGTCTAGACTCGACTCAACTATAACTCTAGGGATCCCGGTGTGAATAAGACGTCAATGGCTGTCACCTACTCTCCCACTCGGGGTGACTGTACGTCTTATTCCTAGACTTCGGTCTGAGCTGTATCAACGGCTGCAATAGGAGTCAGAGCTGCTCCTAAGCTGAGATTACACCGAACATCTAGAAGTCTGACTATCTGTCAAACTTTCCTATCTCAAATGCAATGTATAACAATCTGTAAACAAAGCATGTTCATTTCAAAAGATTTGAATATAAGTCTATAAACAAATCATAGTCATATCAAAAGATAAACAATAATCAAGTATGTGATTTTATTGGGAAACTCAAATGAGATCTGATTTGAGTTATATCTTCCCAGATATCACATGAATTATACCTTTGTCGTCCCGGTCTGACGAAGACGATGACCTGTATTCAAATCTGTCCATCTCGAATCTGAAATGACAATATCGAATACGCTGTATCAGTGAATAACTCAATATACAATCTGTTCTGATCAATACTCAATTCAGTATGCAATCTGATCAATGTCTGAACAAGATACAATTCAATTCATGTCATCGATATCACAATATAATTGAAATCATATCTGAATCTGATCAATCTAAATCAACTGATGTTTCGACGACATAACAATACAATCTGAATAACCCCGTCAGTTCTGAACATCACAAATATAATACCAGAACTCGTAATCAATACCATTACAATTCATAATCTGAATAATAACACAATTCTGATATCGAATCTTAATCAAATCAACTCTGAAATTCATAACAATTACAGAAACAGTCTGTTCTTTAATCTGAATTCAATTGTACAATATCTACTGGTAGCAGCAACATCATATCTGATTCATATTCAATTCTGACAATATCCTAAATTCAAATAATGTCTAAACGTAACAAAACTTACGTCAGTTATAGCCTGTGTTGATAGGAACACAGTACCGAAGTCGGATTCAATTTCTGACGGACGGATTTTACGTAACAATAATTTTTCTCTCGAAGAACCGTAAGCTTTCTTCCTCTAATTCTTTGCCTTAGTTCTGAAGGAATAATCGGATGATTGCATATATATATATACACCATGCATGTACAAAACGTGGCACACTCTCAAATTTTTGCCCAATTCTCTCAAAATTACGAGTTTGCCATTGCCATCCAATAATTACGAAAATGCCATTGACATCCAATAATTACGAAAATGCTATTGCCATCCAATAATTTAAATCAAGTATTTTATTTTCAGGGTCTCACAAAATGATAACATCTCGGGCCTTACAATTTACGGTGAACATGCGCGAGGACTTATCCTTACATCTCATATCAAATCTTCTTGCGGCTTTCCCGGTCCAATCTGTTCCATCTATAATCATATCGACTATCACCAATAGATTATAATAATCATCGTCAAATCATTTCGGATTACATGATAAATTTCTCGGGCCTTACATCAGCGGGCTTTACCACCAGGCATGTCAAGGATTGACAACGTCTTCCACGTCTCACAGCTAAGGAAGTATGTCTCATATCCAAGTAGCTTTCTTGAAGTTGAACCACTACTAATTAAAGGAAATGTGAACGAGGAAATGAAATATGAAGAAGTCCCTATTCGAGTAATGGACACCAAATACCATGTGCTGAGATGCCGAAAAATTCCATATGTTAAGATACAATGGTCAAATCATATGGAATGAGAAGCAACTTGGGAATTTGAAGAACGTATGCGCACTCGGCACCCTCACCTCTTTAAAGATTTAGCTAACTCAAGTTTCGAGGAAGAAACTTCCAATAAGGAGGGTGGGATGTAAGAACCCGGATTTTTCGAAACAAAGTACCTCAAAAAAAAAGAAGCTCGGAAAGCAGCTCAAAAAGAAGTGAGGCAATGCAAAACCTTGAGAATCGAGGGTACGTCACTCGGAAGAGGAAACCCTTAGCTCAGAAGCTATAACCCTCTGACTCAAGGAAGCTACAAGATTCTTGGAAAAGAAACCGTCAGCTCAAATGCTAAAACCCTCAGCTCAAGGAAGTTCATTTAATCTTGGCGAGAAAACCCCTAGCTCATGAGCTCGATCTTTCAGCTCAAAGAAGCTCAACCATGCTTGTCCTAAAAAGGCCAAAAAGAAAGCTAAAGGAGGAGCTAAAGGTTTAGACACACTTACTATGCAAGAAATGACCATTGATATAACCAATGAAGGAGCTAAGAGGCTAGGACAAATTTATGGTGCAGGAAATGACCTTTGGTGCTTGAGATTCTTTGACCACAATTATTGCTTCCTTGGAGCCCAAGATTTCGGCCAAGGCTAGTGGAAGGGTCTCAAATTCCTCTATAAATACTACACCATGGATGAAAGAAAAGTCACTCAAAAATTGAGAAAGAAAATCGGATCCTTCTCCCCACAAAATCGTTCCAAAAAAATCGGCCAAGACAAGGAAAAGTTTCGTGATGTCGAGTGCTAGATCTCTATGTCGTAGTGCTGCTGAAATAATAAGAGTGTTTGTTCAAATTATAGGTCGAAGTGCTGCCCGAAATCCGAGAGGAAACTTCGTGTCAACATCTACAAATTTCGGTTCTATCCTCAAAATACTGTAAGTGGGTTTTTGATATGTATATTCATTTGTATTTTTAAATCTTGAATATATAATTTATGACATGCATGAATGTGTGTCCTCATTTTCGAAAACAGCATGATGTCCTTCTTTTAAAATTTCGATCGATTATATGCTCTTTCTGTTCTTCGAAATTTGTTGATTCCGCTGTATCCGTCTGAAATTCTGATATCTGTAATTCTGATAAGTTCTGTTTGATAAAAATCTGAAATCTTTGTTACACTGTTACGATTCAATTTGAAATGTGACGAGAATTTTGATTCTGTCTTGCCCGCAATGATGGGTATAAAACCATTTCCGTTTGGCCCCCAATGGTGGGTATAAAACCATTTCTGTCTGGCCCCCACCGGTGGGTATAAAACCGTGTTCTGGCCTCACCCCTTAGAGGACTAACATATTGGGAACAATTTGGCCATGGAAATGAGATGCGTAACAGTGTTCTGTCTGTTCCGATCTGTTCTGTTCTGAATTGTTCTGATCTGTTTCTGAACTACTCTGAATCGTCTAATAACCTCTGTCTCATATTTGTTTCGTTTCTATTCTGATGAGCTAAAAGTAATAAGATTTGAAAGTTTGTTAAAGAAATGTTTTAAAGATTATGTTCTATATGTATCATTGGAAATCGATCGACCCCCACTTGCTGATTGTTTCTCAAAACCCTCACCCCTTACAAATTTCAGATAAAAACGAGGAGCAACTGAATGAGGAGAGAAAGATTCTTTTCTGGGGATGGTGAATCAAGGATCGAGATCAAGATTCAAGAATTTTATTTTCCTTTGTTTAGTTCCGCATTTGCAACTCTGATGTATTTTATTGTCAATGTAAAGACAATGTTTTAATTATGAAAAAAACTGTTTTTTGGCATTTCGATACGAGGCTTAATTGTTTTCAAGAAATTTTTAAACAATGTCGGATGTCACCGACGCTTCGGACACGGGGCGTGACAGTAGGATTTAATGCCTCCTAAGAGAAAGGCTTCAGAGGGTGAGGATAGCTCCTCATCAAGAGTTGTCGACGAGTTCGGCAAATTATTGAAAGAGCAAGCCAAGGTCCACAGTGAGCAGATCCAACAGTTGATTCGTTTGCAAGGTTCAGGTCAAGGTAGAGACCAAGTGAGAGGCCAAGTGATTCAAGCAATTGGAACTGATGAGACCTTTACTGCTTTTAAGAGAATGGATCCGCCTGAGTTTGCAGGAAGCACTGATCCATTGGTGGCTGTAGAGTGGATCAAAGCACTTGAGGCGATATTTGATCATCTTAATATTAAGACAAGGACAGATTTGGTTGTGCAGTATTCATGATAGTCAAAGCTGCACGTATTTGGTGGAATGCCACTAAGGTAGGTGTTGATGTTCCGGCATTGAAGTGGAAAGATTTCACTAATCTTTTCTATGACAAGTACTTCCAAATGCACTTCGAACTAGGAAGGTGACTGAATTTTTAGAGCTTCGTCAAGGAAGTATGAATGTTGACAAGTACATCTTGAAGTTTGAGGAGGGCTGTTTGTTTGTCCCATATATTGCCTCCAATGACAAAGATAAGGGTGCTCATTTCATTAGAGGACTTCGAGCGGAGATCAGAAGAGACATCAATATGTCTAAGGCGGTGACATTTAAAGAGATTGTGGCTAAGGCATTGTTAGACGAGCAAGATGAGAAGGACATTGCTAGAGAGAAACAGGCGAGGCAGCAGGCTATTGCTCAAAGAGGTCAAGGTTCGAGCCAAAGAGGAAAATGCAATTTTAAAAGGGAAAGGCAAGGTAGATCCGAGTTCTAAAGCACCGACAGTTCCATCTGATCCAGAGAAGCTGTTGTGTCCCAAGTGTAGTAGGCATCATAGGGGAGAGTGCAGATTTGGTACTCACACTTGCTACCGATGTGGTACTGCAGGCCATATTGCCAGGGACTGTCCAAGAGGATCGAGTAAAGAGAAGGTGCAGGGTCGCATATTCACCATGACGAAGGAAGGTATAAACCCTGATTCTTCTGTGATCTCTAGCACTATCTTATTTCAGGCAGAGTAGCTACGACATTGATTGATACAGGTGCTACTCATTCTTTTATGTCTGAACTATTTTTGAGGTCTTTGGGTTTAGTTCCTTCTATTTTTCCCCTCCAGTTTAATGTTGTATTACCTTCTGGAGATGTGTTATGCCCGACGTCTATTATGTATGTGTGTTCTGTTCAAATTGATGAGCGAGTGGTTTATACCGATTAAATTGTTATTCCGATGGTTGCGTTTGATATTATACTTGACATGGATTGGCTATCGACTTATCGTGCAGTGATTGATTGTGTTGACAAGACGGTGAAATTTGCAGATGATGGAAATAAGGAAGGTATGCTCACCAGTGCAGGTACTTCGCTGGTCCTTCCTTTTATTTAATGTCTTGAGGCTAAGAAGTTGTTGTTTAGAGGTTGTGATGGGTTTTTGGCTTCGGTTGTTGACATGGATAGAATTGTGAAGTTGAATATTGATGATATTGATGTTGTGAGAGAGTTCCCTGATGTATTTGAGGATGATGTGCCAGGGTTTACCGCCGGACAGAGATGTATAGTTTGTGATCGATCTAGTTCCGGGGACGGTTCCTATTTCCAAAGCCCCGTACAGAATGGCCCCAACAGAGATGAAGGAATTGAAGACGCAGTTGAAGGATCTTTTGGATAAAGGTTTTATTCGGCCGAGTTATTCGCCTTGGGGAGCTCCGGTTCTTTTCGTCAAGAAGAAAGATGGGTCTTTGCGACTGTGCATTAATTACAGAGAGATCAACAAAGTGACGATCAAGAATAAATATCCGTTGTCACGGATAGAAGACCTTTTTGACCAACTGCAGGGGGCTATAGTGTTTTCAAAGATTGATCTGCAATCTGGCTATTACTAGTTGAAAGTTAGGGAGTCTAATATCCCTAAGACGACGTTTCGGACCAGGTATGGGCATTACGAATTTTTTGTGATGTAGTTCGGTCTGACTAATGCTCCTTCAGTCTTCATGGATCTTATGAACCGGGTGTTCAAGCCGTATTTGGATAGTTTCGTCATTGTTTTCATCGACGATATATTGATCTATTTCAAGACCAGAGAGCTTCATGCAGAGCACCTCAGAGTCGTTCTTCAGTTGTTGAGAGAGAAGAGGTTGTATGCTAAGTTGAAGAAATGTGAGTTTTGGTTGGAGCATATTTCTTTCTTAGGCCATGTTTTCTCGAAGGATGGTTTAGCTGTTGATCCAGCGAAAATAGAGGCGATACAGAAGTGGCCTATCCCTACTACTTTTTCAGAGGTACGCATTTTTCATTGGTTTGGCATGCTTATTATCGTCGTTTTATTTCAGATTTTCCAAGATTGCCCTGCCATTAACCAATCTGACGAGGAAGACTGTGAAGTTTGAGTGGTCCAATGAATGCCAGAGTGGATTTCAAGAGTTGAAAGATAGGTTGACGACATATCCGATACTTGCATGCCCAGTGGTTCAGAGGACTTTGTTGTTTATACCGATGCGTCGAAGAAGGGCCTCGGTGCAGTGCTGATGCAATGTGGAAAGGTTATGGCATATGCTTCTCGTCAATTGAAATACTACGAGAAAAATTATCCTACGCATGATCTGGAACTGACAGCTATGGTTTTCGCCTTGAAAATTTGGAGACACTATTTATATGGCGAAAAGTGTGAAATTTTCACGGACCACAAGAGTTTAAGGTACTTGTTTTCTCAAAAAGAACTCAATATGCGACAGAGACGGTGGTTAGAGCCTGTCAAAGACTATGAGGTGACGATTAGTTATCACCCAGGGAAGGCAAATGTTGTATCGGGATGCATTGAGCCGTAAGTCAAGCTCCTCTTTGAATTCTATGATCCAGAAACCGTTGTTGTTAGATTTGCAACGAGAGGAGATAGCTCTGGTAGTCCCGGGAACCATTGCTCGCTTTCAGGCATTGATCATTCGGGCTACATTGACGGACAAGATCCGTAGAGAGCAGGCCAATGATACTCAGTTGACAGAGATGAGAGCGAGAGCAGAAGAGAGAGGTAATTCAGAATTTGGGATCAATAGAGATGGTTTGATGACATTCAGAGGCCGTATATGCATTCCTACTGGTGATGATATTCGGCGAGACGTCTTGACAGAGGCACATACCGCGCCATACTCGATACATCCAGGTAGTACCAAGATGTATCAGGATCTCCGAAGACTTTATTGGTGGCCAGGTATGAAGAAGGATATTGCCATGTTTATTTCTAAGTGTCTAACTTGTCAGCAGGTGAAAATCGAACACCAGAAACCTGCTGGGACATTGCAGTCATTGCCGATTCCTCAATGGAAATGGGAGCTCATTACAATGGACTTCGTGGTTGTTCTTCCTAGAAAGCAGAAAGGTTATAACTCTATTGGGTTATTGTTGATTGATTGACCAAGCAAGCGCATTTTCTCCCAGTCAAGACAACGTATTTCATGAACTAGTATGCCGAAGAGTACATAGCAGAGATTGTTAGACTTCATGGTGTTCCTGTGTCGATTAGTGTCTGATCGTGACCCTCGATTTACCTCAGAGTTTTGGAAGAGTTTGCACAGAGCCTTGGGTACACGGTTAGCATTCAGTACAACATATCATCCTCAGAGCGACGGATCAATCAGAGAGAGTTATTCAGATTTTGGAGGATATGCTCAGAGCTTGTACTATCGACTATCCTGATAGTTGGGATTCCAAATTGCCTCTTGTTGAGTTTACGTACAATAACAGTTACCAAGCGGCGATTGACATGGCACCATGTGAAGCACTTTATGGCAGAAAGTGTAGATCGCCCTTCTATTGGGACAAGATTGGTGAGAGAAAGATGTTGGATTCAGAATTGGTCCAACAGACAGCTGATGTTGTTACTGTTATTCAAGAGAGGATGAGGACAACACAGTCGAGACAGAAGAGTTATGCTGATGTCATACGAAGGCCGTTGCAGTTTGAGGTTGGTGATCACGTGTTCTTGAAGATTGCACCTCTTAAGGGTGTGATGCGGTTTGGCAAAAAGGAAAAGTTGAGTCCAAGATTTATTGGCCTATTTGAGATCTTGGATAGAGTCGGTGATCGAGCTTACAGGTTAGCCCTACCGCCAGATAGAGGATTGCATCGTGACTTCGAATAATCTGTAGTTAAATCATTCCAGTGCATGATAATAATAAGGGTTTCTTACCGTCGTGTGTTCCCGGTCATTTTATTTAAATTTGAAAATCCCCAAGTTCCAAGCTTTTCTGCCAATTTAAATTTAATCATTAATTTAGCATCAAACAGTTTAATTTAATTAGTTTAAATAATATTCAATTCTCTTATTATCGTTGCCTAGATTAAATCGAATAATCTAAATCTTAGTATTTAAATAATAGTCTCTGTGGGATCGATACTTGAATTGTTCGTCCATTTACTGTGACTTGACCTAGTCCGCTTCCTAGAATTTTCCCAACCGAAATCTTCGGTCAAGTTTTTGGCGCCGTTGCCGGGGACTATTTATTTAATATCAGGATAAATTATTTGTTTGAGACTAGGCTTTTATTCTTAGTTTTAAATCTTTCTTTTATTTTTAAATCTTTAGTATTTTAATTAGTTAATTTTATTTCTGATTGTTTTTACACTCATTTGGAGCTTAAATTGTGCACTTAAATTTTTTATTTTTTTTATTTCAGGGGTTAGCTCATGTTATATAAGCCGTGCTCAAGACGTCAGGAATCTAGTGCCACTTGATCTTGAGATTGAAAGCACTCTTCGCAGCATCCGTAGAGCTCGAAGGACCAACAACTTAGCTCTTGAATCCGAATCTGAAGCAGAATCTAAAATAGACTATAAACCAGAATTTGAAGACATGGCCGGAGAAGAGGATAATCGCACTCTAATGGAGCTTCATAGGCCCGCTTTTGGCGGTTATGGTTCTAGTATCATCCGCCTACAATTCAGGCAAACACATTCGAACTTAAGCCAGCCATCATCCAGATGATTCAACTCCAAGTTAAATTTGGTGGATCACCGTTTGAAGATCCTAATGCACATTTGGAGAACTTTCTGTCAATCTGTGACACAATCAAGTGCAATGGGGTGAGTACTGATGCCATTCGACTCAGACTATTTCCATTCTCACTGCAAGGAGAAGCCATGGAGTGGCTTCGAGACCTTCCTGCTCGTTCTATCACTACATGGGAGGGATTAGTCGAGGTTTTCATGCACAGTTATTTTCCTCCAACTAAGATTACACAGCTGCGAAATGAAATCACCTCATTTAGATAGAGAGATGGGGAATCACTGAATTCATCATGGGCACGGTTTAAGAAGATGTTGAAAATGTGCCCAAGACATGGTTTCGCGGTAGGCCAACAGGTTGAGACATTCTATTACGGGGTGGATCCGTCTGTCGGATCTATGCTTGATGCGGCAGCAAACGGTAGCTTGTACAGAAAAACGCCAACCGCAGCGCTTGAAATCATATACAATATGGCAGAGAGCAATGTGGGTTGGACAAGACAACCGCAGGGAGAAGAAAGTCGGATTTCATGAGATGGACGCTTTGACAGCGATCACAACAAAGCTTGATGGGTTGACACATCAGATGACACAGTTACATGCAAATAAATCAATACCAGCCAAGCCAGTGCATCAAATTCAGGGAAATGCTGAGATAGTTGGTGGATCATCTAGTGACATGCCATTCATGCCAGATATGTCTGTTGAGGGAATACAGTGTTTTGGAGGGGACTCAGTGAATTATGTGGGAAACCAAGGTTGCCAACAATACAATCCATACAGTTTCTCATATAATCCGGGCTGGAGGAATCATCCGAATTTTGGGTAGAGACAATCAGAGAATTCTGTTGAGCAACTACAGTTTAGTCCTCCGCAGCATCCCGCACAACAAAAACTTACTCAGCAACCACCTAAACCTCCGCAAGGTGCTGGACCTTCGATGCCACCCGGTTTCAAGACACAGGATAGCAAGTCGAAACTTGAGGATATGCTTGCCAAGTACATAGCCGGGAATGAGATGAGATGGCAAAACCATGATGCGATGATGCAGAGAATGGAGACTCAACTGGGGCAGCTAGCGACACAATTGGCTACACGAGCTCCGGGTTCACTACCTAGTGACACGGAGAAGAATCCTAAAGGTGTCAATGCCGTCACAATGACACCTCCCATGAAGCAAGAGGAAGTTGATGGTGAAAGTGATGTGAAGGAAAAGAGGCCATCAAATCACGGGTCCAATGACGAATGGGAGAAAGGTAAGTCTCTAAACTCAAACTCCAATATTGATATTAATTCACTCCCATTTCCACAAAGAGCAAAGCAACTGCAACTGGATACTTCAATTTTCAAAATTTCTTGAGATTTTCAAAAAGCTGCACATAAATATCCCATTTTCAGAGGCTTTAGCTCAAATGCCCTCGTATGATAAATTCCTTGAGGAGATTTTATCAAACAAGAGGAAATTGGTTGACTTTGAGACAGTTAAGCTTTCGGAGGAATGTTATGCTATTTTACAAAATAAATTACCTCCGAAGCTTAAAGATCCAGGTAGTTTCTCCATTCCCTGTACTATTGGAAGTTCATTCTTTAGTAAGGCGTTGTGTGATCTAGGTGCAAGCATAAATTTAATGTCTTATTAATGCTTTGAGAAACTAGGAATAGGTGAAGTGAATCCGACTACAATTTCTCTACAGTTAGCTGATAGATCAATAAAATATCCTAGGGGAGTTGTAGAGGATGTGTTGGTAAAAGTTGACAAGTTTATTTTCCCAGTGGACTTTGTTGTATTAGATATGGAAGAGGATCGTGAGATCCCTCTTATTTCAAGAAGACCATTTTTAGCCACTGGAAAAGCTCTGATAGATGTACACAAGGATGAGTTGGTGTTGAGATTGAATGATGAGAGTGTAGTGTTTAATGTCTTCCAATCTATCAAATACCCTCATGACACATCTTATTGTTTTAGAGTTGATGCTACTGATGAGTTTGTTGAGTGTGGCTTGCAGAAATTGATAGGTGAAGATCCTTTGGAAGTCTGTTTGACCCATACATGTCCGGAAGATTTGGGAAATAAAGCAATCGATAAATACATACAATATTTGGAAGCAGGCAGGCCGATTTCCAAAATGATAAACTCTAGGATTGGGGAGCTAGGGCATGTCCCAAGACCTTTGAAGTCGTCCATTGAAGAAGCCCCAATCTTAGAGATGAAACCCCTTCCTTCACATTTGAAATATCTGTTTTTGCTTGATAACGATAAATTGCCAGTAATTATTTCTTCTACTTTGAAAGGTATGGAAGAAGAAAAGCTGTTGCGAGTTCTGAGAGATAATATCAAGGCTATAGGTTGGAGCTATTGCAGACATAAAGGGAATCAGCTCCTCCATGTGCATGCACAAAGTTCTGATGGAGGTCGACCACAAGACATCTACCCAACCTCAAAGACGTCTGAATCCAGCCATGCAAGAGGTGGTAAAGAAGATGTGATAAAGCTACTAGACGCATGTATTATTTATCCGATTTCTGATAGCAGGTTGGTAAGTCCAGTGCAAGTTGTTCCGAAAAAAGGTGGGATCACTGTTGTCAAGAATGAAAATAATGAATTAATTCCCACCAGAACTGTTACAGGGTGGCGTGTTTGCATCGATTATAGAAAACTTAATGATGCCACCCGTAAAGACCACTTTCCCCTCCCCTTTATTGATCAAATGTTGGAAAGGTTAGCTGGACACTCTTTTTACTGCTTCCTGGATGGTTATTCGGGTTATATGCAAATTCTCATTGACCCTGAAGATCAGGAGAAAGCCACTTTTACTTGTCCTTATGGGACATTTGCATATAAACGAATGCCATTCGGTCTATGTAATGCACCAGCAACTTTCCAACGATGCATGATGGCGATTTTTAATGACATGATTGAGGATTTTATAGAAATATTCATGGATGACTTTTCTGTCTTTGGACCTTCATTTGATACTTGTTTGACTAATTTGTCTAAGGTCTTAGAGAGATGTGAGGAGTCAAATCTGGTCTTGAATTGGGAAAAATGCCATTTCATGGTGAGAGAGGGGATTGTGTTGGGGCACAAAATTTCTGAAAATGGGATTGAAGTTGATAAGGCAAAAATTGAAGTAATTGAAAAACTCCCAGCCCCAACAAACATCAGAGGAGTGCGTAGTTTTCTAGGACATGCAGGGTTTTATAGACGCTTTATTAAAGATTTTTCCTGCATTGCCAAGCCACTAACCAATTTACTGATAAAAGATGTGCACTTTGAATTTTCTGATGAGTGTGTGCAGGCATTTCAGATTTTGAAGGCGAAGTTGATCACCGCACCTGTGATGATAGCATCAGATTGGGGGTCGCCATTTGAGGTGATGTGTGATGCAAGTGACACAGCTCTAGGAGCAGTGTTGGGTCAAAAGAGGGATAAATGCATTCATGTCATCTACTATGCTAGTATGACACTGTCCGCTGTCCAACTGAACTATGCCACTACAGAGAAGGAGCTTCTTGATGTGGTTTTTGCTCTGGATAAGTTTAGATCATATTTGATAGGAGCAAAGTTGTAGTGCATACCTGATCATTCAGCCTTGAAATATTTGATGGCTAAGTAAGATGCAAAGCCAAGGCTAATTCGTTGGATTCTTCTTTTGCAGAAATCCGACCTGGAGATAATCCATAGGAAGGGGACAGAGAATCAAGTTGCAGACCATGTTTCGCGTCTGGAGAATCCTATTCAAGTAATGACTTTATTCGCGATGATTTCCCGGATGAACAACTCTTTGAAATCAACAGTTTACCATGGTATGCCGATTTTGTTAATTATCTATCAAGTAAGTTCATCCCTCCTTATTTCACCTATCAGCAAAAGAAGAAGTTTTTCTCAGATTTGAAATATTATTTGTGTGAGGACCCTTATTTGTTCATAATATGTGCAAACGATATAATCCGGAGATGTATCCCCCAAGACGCGGTAAGCGAAATTTTGTTTCATTGTCATGCTGGTCCGGCTGGAGGCCATTTTGGGGCAACTAGAACTGCGTCCAAAATCCTCCAGTCTTGTTTTTATTGGCCTACACTATTTAAGGATGCACATGAATATGTCACAAAATGCCCAAATTGTCAACGCACAGGTAATATCTCTAAGTGACATGAATTGCCTCTTACTAATATTTTAGTGTGTGAAATTTTCGATCTCTGAGGTATATATTTCATGGGGCCGTTCCCAGTCTCTTTTGGGAACAAGTATATTTTGGTGGCTGTGGACTACGTGTCTAAATGGGTTGAGGTTGTTGCATGTAAAACTAATGACTCTAGGGTTGTCGTTCAATTTCTCAAGAAAAATATTTTCTCACGTTTTGGCACACCTAGAGCCATTATTAGCGATGGGGGTACTCATTTTTGTAATCGACAATTTGACAGTTTGTTGGCTAAGTATGGGGTCCGACATAAGGTGGCAACACCTTATCACCCGCAAACTAGTGGCCAAGTCGAGGTATCAAACAGAGAAATCAAACGCATTCTTGAGAAGACTGTCGGTACTTCAAGGAAAGAATGGTCTAGCAAACTCGACGATGCACATTGGGCTTATCGCACTGCTTTTAAAACCCCCATTGGCATGTCTCCTTTTAGATTTTTGTATGGGAAATCATGTCACCTCCCTCTTGAACTTGAGCATAAGGCTTATTGGGCTACTAAATTTTTAAATTTTGATGCTAAAGCCACAGGTGACGAGAGAGTGCTGCAGCTGAATGAACTGGACGAGTTTAGGTTGGATGCGTATGAGAATGCCAAACTCTACAAGGAGAAAACCAAATGCTGGCATGATCAAAACATCGTCCATCGAGAATTTGTGGTGGGACAACTGGTCCTGTTATATAATTCTCGACTGAAATTGATGCCAGGTAAGTTGCGTTCACGGTGGTCAGGACCATACACAATCATGCAGGTTTTCCTCTACGGGACAGTGGATATCACTAGTGCAGCAACTGGAGCTTTCAAAGTAAATGAGCATAGGCTTAAGGTTTATCATGGTGGTGCCATACCCGATGAGCCGACCACAGCGGATATGCAGGATCCAAACTGAATCAAGGGAGTACAGTCAGGCTATCGACTCTAAATTTAGTGCTTGCAGGGAGGCAACCCAGTGTTTAGTTTTATTTTATTTTCTTCCTTCTTTTATTTTAGTTTTCTTTCTTTTGTTTTTATGCATTTCTCGTGAGTTAATCTCAGTGAATGGTGGTGTAGGTAATTTATTCACTGGTGGAGGTATTTCTCAAATGTGGGAGAGTCTATCAGGGCGAGCGGGTTCAGAACCTCAAATAGACCAGGGAAGTTTCTGTACAATTCTTGCATCTTGTGTGCTTGATTGAGTGTCAAATTTGATATATAGATTTATAGAATTGTACATTCATGGCGTCACATTTGGATTTTGGTTTGTCGTGTTAAAAAAAAAATTTTAAATTTGATTCCCGAGTCTGTACGGACCATGTCCCAGACCCCTACACGTGGTCCGTGTCCTTCACTTTTCAAACTGCCCCCGTCCCGAGCCTAGACGGACCTTGACACGGACCCCTACACGGGGTCCGTGCCCTCTATTTTTCTGGACAGCTTCAGCATAAAATCGCGACCCCCTCTTCACAAAACCTTAAACCCCCACCTTTCAATTTCGCACTCCAGCCGCCACCTCTAGCCGAAATCCGCCGTGACCCGCCATCAAACACCACCACCTTCCACCGCCGCTCTTCACGCAGCACACTGAGCACCCAGTGTAACTCCTCCACCACCGTAAATTCATCACTAAACAGCCCCTGCTCCACCATCTGCGCTGCCTCCCAAGTCACCTTCCACCACCGCTCCTCCCGTAACCACCACCTCCCCTCTATATGCTGTCATCATCTTCTTTGTTCCGGTAAGAGTGGCAATCCCTTGTTTCCAATTGCTGATTATCAGTGTTGGGGATTTTGTGCTACTATACAAGAGTAAACTTATTGCGAGTTAATTCGGTTATTTCTTGGGTTGCGTTCGTCATTTGTTGGCTAGTTGGATATTGCTTGTTTAAGAGCTGCTGTTATCACTTTGAGTCTGTGTTTGGGGTATTGTGTATTGTTGTTCGGATTGCTCGGTTGGACTTGCGATGATCGATTTGGTTGGGTTATTCAGAATATAGTGGATTGTTGTGTTTTATATTTTGGGGTGTTTAAAGCTACTCGGTTTCATTGCAATGCCTCCCCGTAAGCAATCTAGTAAACGTGCACGAAGCAGTGCTTCATCATCATCCGGGTCCGCCAGGCTGACTTTTGATGCGTCTGAGTTCACTTGTCGCGAAAATTTTGAGTGGTACTCAGCGCTGCACGGGAACTCAGTTATTGTTGAGCGGTCTATTCATCCCCAGATCGACCATGAGGTGCCACTGAGGGCAGAGTTCGATAAGTTTGGATGGGGGCCTATTCTGGACATTGCAGGACCATATTACCCCGATCTGGTATGGCAATTCTATGCCAATGTTGAGGAAAAAGAGATGACAGGGCTGCAACATTTGCGCACTTACGTCAAAGGAGTACCGATTGAGTTGACCAGCACATACTTGGCTGCGATTTTGAGTGTCCCAAATGAAGGACCCGCGGTGTCCTTCAATCAGTTAGATATCTTGTTTTCGGACCTCACCTTTCGGATCCCTGAAGCCCGGCGTCGGCTCCAGTACCATACATCTCCTACCGGCTCCCGCTCGAGTGTCCTCCCGACTACCCTCCCGCTGCTGGATCGTCTCATCTGCTACTTTACGGGGGCGAATATCATTCCAATAAAACCCGGGAACAATGAGGTCCGCCATTTGGATCTCTATATCATCGACAAGATGCTGAACGGTTTTGGAGCCATTCCTGCTATTCCAGTGGCATCGATCATGCTTTCTCATATGCGCTCCGTCGCCCACATTGTAAGGCTCGAGATTATTAGTCTTCATTGACTGAGACTCGGAAGATATGAGAATGCATGACATGCAACGGGAGGTATTAAGTGAGATGAGATGAGAAAACATTCAAAATAGGACAGAACAGATAGCGCACATGCGCGAAGATATGCGCGCATATGCAAGAGAATTACAGTAGCATCGGCGCACATGCGCGAGATAAGGCGCGCATATGCGCGACACGTCCAGAGACATTGGCGCACATGCGCGAGATGAGGCGCGCATATGCGCGATACCTCCAGAAGCCTTGGCGCATATGCGCGAGATGAAGCGCGCATAAGCGCGAGGTGTTGCATTGCCGAGACCGTAGGTCTCGCGCATATGCGGGAATGATGTCGCGCATATGCGCGAGACGTGTACTCCAAAGGATGATCCATGTGTTCTTAGACATGCTAGATATATATAGTATGTCTTCATTCCTCTCCTCACACAGCTAAGGACCGAGAGAGAGCTCTGAAAAATACTTTAAGTTCTTCAAGGCATTGAAGAAATATTTCTCAAGATTTAGCCATCCGATTTGTATTCCGAGTTGAGATTTTTGGTTCTCTCGTCAAAGGCTTTAAGCGGATGTAAGTATTGTTCATTTTCAACATGATTTGAGAAACTGATGTTGGGAAAATCTTTATATGCTTGTAGATATATGTTCTTATGATTATAAGCAACGTATATTCGTAAACGGATCGAGAAAATGATACCCTACGTGATTGTTATGATTTTCAGCATGTCATAAATTGGAAAGATAGAGATTTCAGAAATGATATGAGCTTATGATGAGAGATGAGATCGAGATAGCGTGGTGACTACGGGCGCAGAAGATAACTAGTGGCTCTTACTAGACTTGTATTATTTGTAGTTTATGGTTTGTATTAAAGACTAGTTTGGATTGATATATTAGAATAAGAGATGTATTTATGTTGTGAAATAAAACATAGAACTCTTTTGTGCTTGATTTATAAACATTAGAATTAATGTTAAAAAGCGAAAAATTGACCCACATTATCTCACAGATCCAATTAATCCCAGATCGAATCGATTAGAGCCCGGGTCCCCACACACATCGACCCCACGAAGAATAAGACTCCCTATGCCCCTTACCCGATCATCATCTCCAGGATCTTGGCGGCCCATGGTGTCGATCTGACCGGTGAGACTTCTCTCATGCCCACATCTACGCAGATGCTCACTGCCCAGGCCATGCAGGGCATGTACTTCATTTTTCGACAGGGTGCCTGGTACCGAAATCCAGGGATTAAACGTATCAGTCCTCATCCCCGTGATCCCCCAGTACCTCCCCCTACACTCGATGACCTGGCCTGGGAAGATCGTGTGGAGGAAAAAGCAGCATTGGATGCCCGAGCTGGCCCTCAAGCTGGTATACCCCCTAGACAGCGCACCTCGCGAGTCAGACATCAGTTTTACTCGTCATTACTTGATTGCATGTACGACATTCGCACCCGCTTGGCTCGAATCGAGCAACAGTCCCCCGATGCCTATGCACCACCCTGGGACAGATCTGCACTAGATGAATTAGAGGACTTGGAGCTGGGATCCGATGATGAGTAGTTTGTTTTATTTTGTTAGGAGGTGTGAGAGCTTTGATCGGTTTTCTCTTTTATTTCTCTTACATTTCATTCATACATTGTTGTGGATCTTAGGGGAATACTTATTATTGATGATTATTTTAGTTTGGATTTTTTGTGGTTTGAGTGCTTGCGTGTTTTGTCTATTCTGTTTTATGGTTCTTGGTGCATTCGATGTCATTCATTTCAGGATTTGCTGATTTCTTCTTCATTCCCACCACGTACTCGACATTTTACCAGGGAAGTGTTCGCTTTAACATTCTTGATAGTTCATTTTACATCGTTTTACACTGAGGGCAGTGTCGATTTCAAAGTGTGGGGGTGGGTTAGTTGGGTTAGTTTTGTTACACATCGTTGCACAACACT
Organism: Primulina eburnea; assembly: GCF_022965805.1. Classification (NCBI taxonomy): domain Eukaryota; kingdom Viridiplantae; phylum Streptophyta; class Magnoliopsida; order Lamiales; family Gesneriaceae; genus Primulina; species Primulina eburnea. Next base: position 18,868,252 of record NC_133107.1, read on the forward strand.
TAACATCACTTTTCACGTAAGATGGAACTATTTTTAGACAAAGAACTATTGTTTCACTTAATAATCAGGATTAATTTGTTACATTTTGGATCACCCGGAAAATAGTTTCATGCCTAGTATTGAATGAGAGGAGTCGTAGTTTCAAGGAGAGGGTCAGACATGAACCAGTTCTGCATCAACATTTAATTCAATGCACGTGGTCAAACTTTAACTCATTGATAGTGAATTGGTGAAATGTGAACTTTTTGTAATAAAAAAAAACAAAATCGAACAACGATCCCTAGAACTTGTCTGATTAGCCCTCGAAGCGAAAATACGAACGATGGTGACTTAGGGATGATTTAGGCAATCTTTGGACCGTTTGAGCCTTTCAAGCCTAAGCGATACATCATTTATTGTCTCTAGTAACCCTTTTTGAGACTATAAAAAAAAATTCGAATGGTGTGTGTCGATGACACACAATTAACCCCCATTCATAATTTATTCAATGTCCCACATCAACTACCTGAATTTTAGCCTATACACTTTCTCCTACCTACATGTGAGAGAAGTAAACCTCTTGTACACATTGAAATGTCTGAAATACCCCAATGATTGGAGAAATATGTGTGAAGGAGTCGATAAATCCTTATTCATGAAAAAAAAGAGAGAAAAGGAAAGAAAAGGGAGGAAAGTGTATAATATTAAAAAAACACCCGAAAAATCTGTGGGTGAAAGTTGGTGATGAGGAAGAAAGGAGACGATAGAGCTCTGAAAATGATGAAAATACAGTAATTGGTGATGAGTCAAAAGTTGAATGAATGTGCTACATGAATAATTTTATTTTCTCTGACTTTTAATTCCCATATCTTTTATTGTAGCCGTGAACCTTGGCCTTACGTTATAAGCTTGAAAAGACCTATTAACCAAGTCATCGTCGTTCAACATTTAGTAGAGAGGGGTATGAAAGTCAAGCATATGGGGCGTTTGAAAAAATAAAATAAAAAAATGATCCTGAAACCAAGTAGCTGGTGATGAGTACGAGTCTGACCTGCACACTACACACATCTTGTTCTATTGATCCTTATTGGGTAAATGTTTGAATTTTAAATTGCGACAAAAACGAATCTTGTGATATGCAAAGCGTGATCTTTTGACCGGGGTGAAAGAGTTTGACAAATTGAGAAGTTTTGATTGTGGTACTTGAGTTCTGAATCTGAGATATTTCTCATCTTTATTTTTGTCTGATTTGTTCGAGGACGAACAAAGGTTAAGTGTGGGGGAGTTGATAAGCACAAATTATATAGGATTTTAGGGATTTTATTTTGTCGTATTCGTGCTTATCTGTCGTTTTTATTCCGAGTTTCGCGCTTATTTCGTCTCATTATGGCTATTTGCAGGTTTGACCAAAAGAGGATGAAAGCCAAAGAAATGAAAGAAAAGTCAAGCTTCGCAATGCCATATCAGATATACTCGGAAAATAGCAAAAGGAGAACACCCAGACCCATACATGACCCCGTGTAAGGGTCCGTACCTCAAAAGCCGAAGGAAAACAATTACAGAGTCTACACGGACCCCATTCCGGACCGGTACCCGGGGTCCGTGTCAGCTATTCTCGAGAGAAGGAAAATCCAGAGTGTACACGGACCCCGAGACGGACCTCGACACGGGGTCCGTGTCTAGTATTCCGGAAGAAACTTTTGCCAGAGTCTACACGGACCCTTTCCCTGATGCATGCACGGGGTCCGTGTACGTGATATCAGATCCAAAATTTTGCGCAGATTTGATGGAGATTTTAAGGAATAAAAAGGAGAAAATAGAAGATAATGGGGGACTTTTTCCAGATCGAAAAGGAGGAGCCGAAAAGGAGAGAACTTTGGCATCGTTGAAGACGGCGACGACTTGGGAGAAACGAGAGAAATTCGTGCACTTCTCATGCAAGAACCGCGCACCATCACTGAGATTTTCTCTTCTCTTTCGTTTTCTTATTTTTAGTCATGAATTCGAATATTAAATTTGATTTTAGTTTTGAATTTATGGAGTAGTTTCTCTTGTGATCGGGACCACGATAGGGACAAACGATTGATTTTTTTTATTCGTTGGATTGTTTGATTTATAAAATTATTTTATGTTATTGATTAATGTTTGCGTAATTTTTGTGCTTTTAATCTGGCCAATTATTTGCATGTTTGTCGTTCGATCTTGACTCGAAAGGGGATAGATTGAATTTAGCTTCAAAAATATTAATCAATACACGGTTAAACCAACTAGAAATAGTATTCGGTTTCAGTGTGCGATTTTAGGCGACAACTGTAATTCTATCGTTGATAAATGTGTTTTTGTTTAATTAAATTCAATTAGAAATAATTGGACTGTTAAATAAAAATAGGATTATAAATTCTAGAAATAGGTTTATAGTTAAATTAGAGGATTGCATCGTGACTTCGAATAATATGTAGTTAAATCATTCCAGTGCATGATAATAAGAGTTTGTTACCGTCATGTGTTCTCGGTCATTTTATTTAAATTTGAAAATCCTCAAGTTCCAAGCTTTTCTGCCAATTTAAATTTAATCATTAATTTAGCATCAAACAGTTTAATTTAATAGTTTAAATAATCTTCAATTCTCTTATTATCGTTGCCTAGATTAAATCCAATAATCTAAATCTTAGTATTTAAATAATAGTCTCTGTGGGATCGATACTTGGATTGTTCGTCCATTTACAATGACTTGACCTAGTCTGCTTGCTAGAATTTTTCCTCACCGAAATCTTCGGTCATGGAGCCTAGTGCACACCCCCATGGGCATGTGGAGCTAAAGACTGATCAGTCGACCAAAGGATAAAAGCTAGTCACTTTCAAGGATCAAACTTCACCCAAAATGATATACCCAAAATGATATATGATTGAAAGTTTATGATATAAATGATTTTTATGATATATGATTTATGATGATGATTAAAACTATTTTTAAAATGATTTATTTATTCTCAAAGCTTATTTTAAATGATTTTTAAAGGATTTATTTATGATTAAAGTTATTTTAAAATGATTTTACTATTTATGATTTAATTATGCTCAAATGATTTTAATAGGTTATTTATGTTCAAAAGATATTTTAAATAAAAATATGATTTTTAAATGCATGTGGATGTATATGTATTATTTGTTATCCATGTTTAGAACGTATTGAGTCTTTAGATTCACTAGGTTTGTATGATGCAGGATTTGATGTTTTATGGGAGGTGCTGACAATTGAGTGGATCAAATGCAGCAGTACACACCCGGGGGCCTTTTTGTTTCCGCACTAGCTAGATAGACTTATGATTTAAAGATTTATGTTCATGATTTTTATTAGAGATATTTTTATACTTTAATTTATTGTTAGTTATCTTTTCAAAGGTCGATTTAGGAATTTTATTTAGGAGATGATTTAGGATTTATTTTATGCACTTGAAATTTCATATGCTAAATTATTATGATGGTTGATTATATTAAATTATTTTATTTAGTAGTTTAGAATTTATGATTTAAGATTAGAAAAAAAAAACGAGGTCGTTTCACATTTAATGCTTTAAAAAATTTTAATAAAATACAAAAGAAATTTAATAACTCGCATGCATGTGGCTCACGTGGACCTTCAAATTTTCGGGAAGTTACAAATCTAGTCGTGAAACTGCATTGAAAGTTATGAGAACTACCCATAGAATAGGATGTAAAGATGGTGGTATGGAGGGAGTCCAAGGACTTCAACAAACTCGAGTTGCATGACCTTTTTATTGATCTTAAAGCCTACGAGTTTGAGTTGAGAATTCAGACAAAAGAGGAGCTCTCCACTCCACAATCCACCAAAGTTCTGGATGCCACAATTAACTCTGACCGCCAGCGAACAAGTTTCTAGTAGGAAATTTGTTGATCAGATAATCAATGAAACAATGTCATTATTCGTTAAAATTTTTGACAAATTCATGAGGAAAATCAGTCTAAGTTTAATTATTATCGTAAAAAATATATAGCTGATAATAATCAAACTTGTTTTAACAATGGTTGGATAAAAACAAACAGATTTTTTCAAATGCAAGTTTTCCAGCCAATGGATAAAGTCAATTTGTTCAATCAGATTAAGAAGTATTCAAGCCGTTCAGAACTCTAGTTGTAAGAGATCATCTGAACTCTGACCAGATCTAGTCTTAATGAAGTACACGTATTTAAACTTTAAACTTCAACCACACTACATGTGACGGACCGTATCCTTAAAACTCCTTAAAAATTTGCGGGAAATAAAATAAAAACCTCAATAAGTAATAATCTCTCAAAAAAAATACAAATAAAATGCTTGTCTAAATATTTGAAAGGTAAAAGAGCTTGCCATAAGTACTTGTTTAAACAACGTGAAGTAATTTCCTGAAAATTAGAGTAAACGAATTTAACGTACATAAAAAATTCTTGAAAACTTAAGCGGTCCTCAGGTTAGGCCTTCACAGCGTCCGAGCCAACTCACTGGTCACCGCCTCTCACCTCCTCATACTCGTCCTTCACCTGGATCAATCAAGTCTAGTAAGTCTAAAGACTCAAAATATATAAACTGAGAATAACAAGTAATACAAAATAAAATCACATGCTTTTTAAAGTAGCCCATACAAACTTAAACTCTAATCATACTTGCATGAGAATAGACGTGCCATCATTTCATAAACATTTTTCATTAACGTGCTTGCATCATATATAATTAAACATGCATAATCATCATAATTTTCCGTAGAGATATGTTTCAAATCAAGTGACCCATAACATAATTCGTCTTATCAGACTAAACCACAGTTCTGGGCTGGTAGGGATCATCACAGCCTTTTGACCGAACGTCCACTCCCACATACATAAGATCCCCGGTCATGCTTTACGTGGTGGATTGGTCCTTGGTCATGCTTTACCACTTCCCAATCCTGATCATAACCCGATCATGCTTTACAGAGGTGGAGAGGTCACCAGACACATTTTCCGGCTTCCAAACCCATTCATAATTGGTCACGACAATTCGCATACTTCAAAAACATAAACATTATCTTTTGCACATCAAACATACTTATATAGCGTTGAGGGCTTCTTTGGATCTCGCTTGAGCGTCTACGGCTCATACTAAAACATTTTTTTTCCAGAATGCCTGGCGCTCGGGCTGTAATATCTTACCGCTTGACCACCGCCTGTCCAGAAGGCCTGGCGCTCGGGTGGTAAGATCTTACCGCTCGGGCGCCGCTCAGTTCCAACGAAGCCTGCAACTCGAAAATCCTCAAGAAGAACACATTTTTGACTTAGTTTGAGCAGTCACACGAGAAAAATAACCCACTCGTCTCTTGTCCGAAAATTACGAGTTTACTGTTAAATCGAAGAAATCAAAAAGTACTACGTTTTGTGTTTTCAATGTTTTTCCAGAAACCAACCGAAAGTTCGCATGATTTGAAATGACAGCATATTCTGTTTTTGAGATCTAAAAATCGTTCCAAAAATCGTTTCAACATCATAGCTCAAACTTTGCATAACATAAATAGATTTTACACACAATATGCATCCAAATATTTATTATGACAAGATCAATGCAGAAAATAATACATGCCTTTGCATTAAAACACACGAAGATAACGAATAGTGACGAGGTGGATTGCAGTAAATGACTGGGAGATGCTTGATACACGATTCTTGCTCAAAAATGGCGTAAATCTCCAGAAATTTACATGGTCCAGGGATGGTTAGGGTAAGTTGGGCTTGGTGGTGGCTCGACTGGAAGTGTCCTAGGTTGGCTAGGAGTCCATTAGCGTATGTTAGCAGCTTGTGAAGATATGGTGATTGGTTGTTGGGCTTGTGCGTGGATTGAGGGGCGTGGTTTGAGGGCCTGGGCTAGGTCAGGCAGTGTCTAAGGGTGTTCTAGGCTTGGTAAGTGTGGGGACCCGGACGCTAATCACGTTCTAAATCATAATTACGACTAATTAATCAATTAGTATAAACAGAGTCTAAATTTTTTTTTTTAAATTATACAGCGGAAACGTAATGTAATTAAATTCAAATTACATATTAAACATAACATACAATTATTATATAATCTACAATAATCCAACTAGGTTCAACTACAAGTCAGTGCTGAATCCTAAGTTGCTTCAAAGCTCGGATCTCCACCCTATCTAGTCCAGCCTCGTTCTCTTCTCTTCTTGACCCTGATCCTAGCCCACCTGTTGCCATGCACACATACAAAACAAGACAACAGCCGGATAACTCCGGTGAGATATAAATATCCCAGTATAAATCATGTATACATGCTATCATATAAACAATATAAAAGCATATATCAAAAATCATATCATATATCAAAATCATGATATAAATCCATAACAAGAATAAATCATATTCTATACATGTCCCCTACTCCGGAACATAATTCAATATCAAGAATAAATTCCATTCTAAGCATGTACCAACATCAGGAACATAATTCAACATCCATCAATATCCATCAATATCAATCGATATAACTGTCACTCAAACTCGTGACTCTACGTTTTAGACTAGACTCAATCCTAGCCTAGGGATCCCGGTTTCCAGACATTGGCATTCCATATCGACCAACAGTAATAGAAAAGACTCCAGTTCTATCCACGTCGATATAGTATCGATCACCAATAATAGAAGAAGCTCTGTTTCTATCCACATCAGTATAGTATCGATCACCAGTAATAGAAGAACTTCAATTCTATCCACATCGATATAACATCGATCAACAGTAATAGAAGAAGTTATAATTCTATCCACATCGATACAATACTGATCACCAGTAATAGAAGGAGCTATAATTCTATCCACATCGATAGCCAATTATCCATTGACAGACTATGGCACTTCCGCCAATACAATATCTCATGACATCGTGCATGTGCCCGTGGTAATCCTACCACTATCAGGCACTTCTGTCACAAGATTACTCGTCTAACACCTGTTATCTATAATTCAAGAGAACAAGTATATCAATCAACTCAATGCAAATATCAATGCAATAAGTAAAGTATGTAATTTAGGGAAACTCGAGTCAAACCTCACTCGAGTTGTGCAATCCCAACTCAACATTAATTTATACCTTTATCTTCTCGCTCAGAAGAAGAAGAAGAAGTCCCGACTCTATCTCGGTCTATTCTCAATCTGGTAATCACAATATCGAACAGATATAATATCAATAAACAATTCAATTCAGAACCTGTTCTGATCAATACTCAAATCAAAACACATAATCTGATCGATGTCACTTGAGATACAATCTAATCCATATCGACGATATCACGATATAATCAAAATCACTACCGAATCTGTTAAATATCAATCAACTGATGTTTCGACGGTATAACAACATAGTCTCGATAACCCCGTCAATTCAAACATCACAGATATAATACCAGAACTCATAATCAATGTCGATACTAGTCATAATTTCAATAACAACACAATTATGATATGAATTCCCAGTCAAATCGAATCCAAAAATCATAACAATTCCATAATCAGTCTGTTTCTCAATCTGACTTCGATTTTATGATGTCTAACATGACAAGAACATCATATATGAATCCTATTCAATTCTGACAATAGTCTAATTTCAAAACATGTCAAGACGTAGCAAAACTTACGTCAAGTTGTAGCCTACGTCGATAGGAACTCGGTACTGTAATCGGATTCAAAATCAGACGGACGGATTTCTCGCAAAAAGCGTAAGGATTTTCAATATATATACAGAAGCTTTTCTCGATTTCTTCCGAATGACTCTATCAACGTTTGTGTATATATATATATATATATATATATATATATATATATATATATATATATATACATCTCACGCCTGTATACAAACGTGGCTTCTTTACATTTTGCATGACTCGCGCTCGGGCGGTTAAAATATACCGCTCGAGCGCGGAGCCTTCTATTCCGAGACCACGCTTGTTATTCATTGGCGCTCGGGCGGTAATTCTTTACCGCTCGAGCACCATACATTCTGCCCAAATTCTATAATTATGGTGCATTGGTGCTCGGGCGGTTCTTTTTTACTGCTCGGGCGCCAGATGTTCTGTCCAACATCTTAGCTTACAATGTACCGACGCCCGGCTTCACCTCTCATGTCTTATTTGGTTCCTGTGATATTTGCTAATCACAATTCTGGCAATTAATCAATGTCTGATTACAGTAATTATACTCAAATCATTTCAGATTACGGTAATCAAATTCTCGGGCATTACATTTCTCCCCCTCTAAGATATGATTTCGTCCCCGAAATCACAAACACTCAACTCGTGTTATACCGATAATCCGATCATATCTCAAATCAGATACAGGAAGGAGATATACCGAAACTGCAATAAGCTCATATCAACAACATCATTCGTGATAAAAATTAATTTCAGAACAATGGCTATACAACATCTGTATATACCCATCAACAACTCATAACAATCAATATCTCAGTCAGAGATATACTCAATCTTCAGTTTCACATACCAACATTCATCGTCCGACATTGGCTTATTTGTTTATGTATTCTGAGCTATCCTCCTTTCTTCTGAATCAGTTTCATTTCCTTTATCAGATCACTGATCTTAGCAAATTTCCTCTCAAGCATCACTGTAATATCATTCCCATAAGAAGGAAAATAGCAGTTTTCACTGTACAATACTTCAACTCAAGCTGTTTCAATACTCGTTTAGTAGCTATTATCGTACAATAGTTCAAAAGTGACAATGAATCATGTCAACTAGTGCTATAATCCAGCACTACATTTCCTGGATATCCTCCAGTATCAGGATAGTTCACTCCGACTATCCGTTAATCTATAAATCATAGATGAAAAATCATGTTATACATTCAGCCAAAAGTATAAAATCAAACGAAAATCACAGTCTGATATAATCAATTTTGGCATTCAATACAATCTGACCCCTTTTCTGACATATCTCTCAGTCGTCTGGTCATATTTGTACGTCATCCTGTACAATAGAATCTATACAGATTTGAACAATCGTTCAATCACAATTACTATCTTGGCAAGATTGCAGTAGTGTCTTCACACAATCCATAGAAATGTACTCCTATTTCTATTTAGAAATCAATAATCAAGATCAGTAATCTAAAAGCTTCTATCTGTCTGTCTTTATCTGTCAACGATTTAGACATTTCAATACAATTTCTGACATAACTGATTTTCATATGTTTACTTCAAAACTGTCTATTCGAATTATCACACATTTCCTGTTACCAGAATAATACTGAATCTACTACTGTGTGCATCTGACAATACCTGCCATTTCCAATTCGAATATCTGACATAAACAAATCAGCTAATAATATAAATTGAAGAAAAATACCTACCTGGTATTCGGTTCTGACTATCAAAATCAAGTTCTGAACAGTCTGATCAAACTTCTGAACTGCTTTAATTTTCAAAATCAGTTCTGACTCGACCAAACTGTATATAATCTCAACGGTTCATAACAATCGATATCAAACACAGACTTAGAATGATAATAATATCGAATCAGATTCAAACTATCGATACGCAATACTGATCTAAGAACTGCATAGAACGCAATTTCTGACATTTCGAAAATTCTGCTATATTCAATGTCGTTCTCAGCCACTGATCACGGTCTCACTGGGCTATACTCAATCAGTATGCTATTTTCAGATATCACAGACTCTGAATACAATCTGTTATAATCGAGATTCATATCCGAACAATCCTGTATACAACACTCTCAGTACCCAGAATATTAAATACAACTGTCAACTGTCCGATTCAATCAATCATCCGCTGCAAATATATCAAAAGATCATAGATAAAACGAGCATAAAATCATCAGAACACTTCTGAACACAGGATTTATCAACTCATAAACAGGACTGAAGTATTTTACCAAGCAACATATAATCAGATGTAACTCTAACTTTTCAGTCAGTAAATCTTTCAACTGATATCTCAATTCAATCAGTATCAGTCTATAAGAAATTCTAAAATGAAACCAATACCTGGAATCAAATCAAGGCTGAAATCATTCTCCCTGATGCAGGACAAACCTGAAATTTCATCTGCAAGACTATAGCAAACTTCCTGCTACTAGTAAATCAATCCCTGACAGGCTCATCTTCAGTAATCAACTGAATATATGAGGAATTACTCCATTCCTTTCGATAATCATCGAATCTTATATAATACGGATATCAAGGACTTCAAAATCAAGAATCCTTACCGTTTATCATTCATTCTTTGGCCATTTCAGGTGCGACTCTTACCATCTCCTGGCAAGGATCTAACATAGCTCTGTACTTGTTCGATATATCACTATCAATCACGCAGTCATCATCAGACAATACAAGTATAAGCTAGTCTAACTCAATCTCATTCTCAACTTACTGCAGTATACAATATATTACAGAATATCACTGATATCAAATTATTTCCCCAACAAGGTAAGGAATCAATATTACAGTAAATACAGACTCAACAGGTACAACGTATATCAATGCAACTCAGTCAAAGATAATCGTAAAGAATGAATTAGTATATATCAATACATATGCAATCTAATCATAAAAGATCAGTACCTGTCACTGTATCATTCAGTATGTCCTGGGTCTGTTTCTCGATCACCACCCCCAGATGATCCTGCTCCCTGAAATCTTCGGGCACCCCTCTGTGGACAAGCTTTAGCAAAATGTCCTTGCTGTTTACAGATATTGCACCTACCAGATACTCCCCGGCATTGCTCCGTGGAATGTCTTCCCCCGCAATTCCTGCAATAAACTCCAGTATAACTCGGGCTAGAACAACTGGAGCTAGATGAACCACTCAGTCCACTTCCTACTTTCTTGAATGGCTTCTTTCGAGCTTTCAGCAAATCCTGCTTTCCACTCGTACTACCGCTATCAAATCTGGAAGGGAATTGTTGTGTTTGGGGTTGCACCGCACACAACCTTTTTAGTTGTCTAATCAGACTCGTCTCCGCTCTCTTCGCTCTACTCAGGACATCAGCAAAATGGTAAGGTTGCTGCATATTCATCAATGCAACTATCTCTGAGTTCAATCCTCTGATGAACTGAGCCGTTACAGCTTCATCATTCCCAGCTACATGAGGAGCAAAATGCAGTAGTGTAGAGAATTTATCAACATACCCTTCAATATTCAGTTGCTCTTGGCTTAAATTCTCAAATTCTACTTTCTTGTCCTCTCGGTACGATCCTGAGAAGAATCTTCGATAAAATTCATCTTTAAAGACTTCCCATGTGATCACAGTACCACGTAGTTCTAATATTCCTTTGGTTGTAATCCACCAACTCCTGGCGGCCTCTCGTAACTGATGGAATACCAGTTTAACTCTCTTTTCATCTGTACAACCAACTAAATCAAACAGGATTTCTATGTCATCAAACCAGTTTCCACAATCTTCAGACGTCTCGACACCACTCAGAATCGGCGGTTGCAGTAACTGAAACTCTCTCAGCTTTATTTCCATCTGAGTCTCTGATACATCTATCTGATCAGACGAAGTATTACCCCTTTCTGGAATTCTTCTAGGAGGAATATCTGATAATCACAGATGTTAGTAGTAACAGGAGACAAATCCGTCTCAATCCCAATCCTGATCAGCTTACCTCTGATCAAGAATTGGTTCTGATCCAGTTTTAAATAGTACATATTACCAAATCAACTCAGATATTCAGGTAACATTCTGCTTAATATCCAGTAAAAACATACTGAAATCTTAGTATATACAATGTAATTTCAACATTATATTCAATCATATGCCATATCAATCCAGGCAGTAAAATATAATATCATGCTAGCATACACAATGTAATTCCACAATATAATCAATTACATGCTAGCAATCACATGCAAGGAAAGAAAATTCATTATACCCCGCTCACTCTTCTCTATCTCAGTGCTAAGGAACCTATAATTCAAGGACCTACAGCTCTGATACCACCTGTTGTGGGGACCCGGACGCTAATCACGTTCTAAATCATAATTACAACTAATTAATCAATTAGTATAAACAGGGTCTAAATTTTTTTCTTAAATTATACAGCGGAAACGTAATGTAATTAAATTCAAATTACATATTAAACATATAATACAATTATTGTATAATCTACAATAATCCGACTAGGTTCAACTACAAGTCAGTGCTGAATCCTAAGTTGCTTCAAAGCCCGGATCTCCACCCTATCTAGTCCAGCCTCGTTCTCTTCTTGACCCTGATCCTAGCCCACCTGTTGCCATGCACACATACAAAACAAGACAACAGCCGGATAACTCCGGTGAGATATAAATATCCCAGTATAAATCATGTATACATGCTATCATATAAACAATATAAAAGCATATATCAAAAATCATATCATATATCAAAATCATGATATAAATCCATAACAAGAATAAATCATATTCTATACATGTCCCCTACTCCGGAACATAATTCAATATCAAGAATAAATTACATTCTAAGCATGTACCAACATCAGGAACATAATTCAACATCCATCAATATCAATCGATATAACTGTCACTCAAACTCGTGACTCTACGTTTTAGACTAGACTCAATCCTAGCCTAGGGATCCCGGTTTCCAGACATTGGCATTCTATATCGACCAACAGTAATAGAAAAGACTCCAGTTCTATCCACGTCGATATAGTATCGATCACCAATAATAGAAGAAGCTCTGTTTCTATCCACATCAGTATAGTATCGATCACCAGTAATAGAAGAACTCCAATTCTATCCACATCGATATAACATCGATCAACAGTAATAGAAGAAGTTATAATTCTATCCACATCGATACAATACTTATCACCAGTAATAGAAGGAGCTATAATTCTATCCACATCGATAGCCAATTATCCATTGACAGACTATGGCACTTCCGCCAATACAATATCTCATGACATCGTGCAATGTGCCCGTGGTAATCCTACCACTATCAGGCACTTCTGTCACAAGATTACTCGTCTAACACCTGTTATCTATAATTCAAGAGAACAAGTATATCAATCAACTCAATGCAAATATCAATGCAATAAGTAAAGTATGTGATTTAGGGAAACTCGAGTCAAACCTCACTCGAGTTGTGCAATCCCAACTCAACATTAATTTATACCTTTATCTTCTCGCTCAGAAGAAGAAGAAGTCCCGACTCTATCTCGGTCTATTCTCAATCTGATAATCACAATATCGAACAGATATAATATCAATAAACAATTCAATTCAGAACCTGTTCTGATCAATACTCAAATCAAAACACATAATCTGATCGATGTCACTTGAGATACAATCTAATCCATATCGACGATATCACGATATAATCAAAATCACTACCGAATCTGTTCAATATCAATCAATTGATGTTTCGACGGTATAACAACACAGTCTCGATAACCCCGTCAATTCAAACATCACAGATATAATACCAGAACTCATAATCAATGTCGATACCAGTCATAATTTCAATAACAACACAGTTATGATATGAATTCTCAGTCAAATCGAATCCAAAAATCATAACAATTCCATAATCAGTCTGTTTCTCAATCTGACTTCGATTCTATGATGTCTAACATGACAAGAACATCATATATGAATCCTATTCAATTCTGACAATAGTCTAATTTCAAAACATGTCAAGACGTAGCAAAACTTACGTCAAGTTGTAGCCTACGTCGATAGGAACTCGGTACTGTAATCGGATTCAAAATCAGACGGACGGATTTCTCGCAAAAGGCGTAAGGATTTTCAATATATATACAGAAGCTTTTCTCGATTTCTTCCGGATGACCCTATCAAAGTTTGTGTGTATATATATATATATATATATATATATATATATATATATATATATATAAACATCTCACGCCTGTATACAAACGTGGCTTCTTTACATTTTGCATGACTCGCGCTCGGGCGGTTAAAATATACCGCTCGAGCGCTGAGCCTTCTGTTCCGAGACCACTCTTGTTATTCATTGGCGCTCGGGCGGTAATTCTTTACCGATCGGGCGCCATACATTCTGCCCAAATTCTATAATTATGGTGCATTGGCGCTCGGGCGGTTCTTTTCTACCGCTCGGGCGCCAGATGTTCTGTCCAACATCTTAGCTTATAATGTACCGACGCCCGGCTTCACCTCTCATGTCTTATTTGGTTCCTGTGATATTTGCTAATCACAATTCTGGCAATTAATCAACGTCTGATTACAGTAATTATACTCAAATCATTTCAGATTACGATAATCAAATTCTCGGGCATTACAGTAAGGGTCAGTTCTGGCAGATGACTAGGGGGCTGTAAGGTTCTTAGAAGGAGAAGGAGTCCTAGTGCAAGGAAACTCATGCACTCACAAAAAGGGGTCAAGGGCAGTGGGTTTTTCGAGGGTTTAAGGGGCTGGTCAGGGACTTGGGCTTGGTCAATAGGGTCCCTAGATGGGTTGGCTCGGGTTTGGCTCCAGGTGGCTCGGGCGTGGCTCGAGTATTTTGGAAGATAGCTCGGGGTGTTCGAATATGTGGCGATTTCGAGATTTTAAAGACTAAAATTAGAACCATGGGTCCACAAGTGTGATTCATGCTTACAAGGGTAGGATAAACAATAAAAATATTATGTTCAAAATTTCGAATCAAAAAATAATTAGTTTTGGATTTATTTGGGATTTAATTGCCTCACGAAACGTTAATTAAAGAATTAATTGAAAACCTAGATTTAACCTTAATAAAATTATGGAAAATTATATTCAAGCTCAAATAATTATTAAAAGTCTTAGTTTTTAATTTGAAAATTTTATATTAAGGTTTGGTTTAGTTCGAGATTAAAACTCATTAATATGTTATATTTAAGATTAATTTAAAAGTATCGGTTTAAGCCAAATAAAAATATGAGAAAGTTAATGTAAGCTTAAATAATTATTTGAGACATGTTAGAGTCAATGGAAATAAGAAAAAGTCATATTCGAGGATTTTTACGTCTATGGGTAAAACAGTAATTTTACACCTATAAAATTAGTAAACGTCATGGCAGTGTCCTGAATGCTGTTTTATATGCTAATATGATTATTATAAATGTTTATGAAATTGTTATGATTTAATATGTCAAAATGTTATTTTAAATATGTATGATTTAATATGTAAAAATGTTAATTTAAATGTTATGATTTGATAGGTTATGTAATGCCCGAGACTTAATTACTGTAATCAGACGTTGATTAATTGACATGATTGAGGTTATACGAACTTGAATGAAGAAGCCGGGCATCGTTAAATTATAAGCCAAGATGTTCAACCGAACATCTCAAGATGTTCGGCCGAACATCTCAGGATGTTCGGCGCACATGCGCGAAGAAACACGCGCATATGCGCGAGTGGTTTTGTGGCAAATTTTGGAGAAGCCACGTATGATTCACATGCAAGGTATATATATTGATTCTCCTTCATTCTTCCTGAGCCAAAAGCAAGAGATTCAGAGCAAACCCCTCAAAGTATCATTTTTGTAGGAATTGATTTTGTGAGTTCGATTGTCAAAATTCGAATCCGACTTCAGTACTGTGTTCCTATCAACGCAGGCTACAACTGGACGTAAGTTTTGTTACGTTTAGACATGATTTGAAATTATGATATTGTCAGAATTGAATACGAATCAGATATGATGTTTCTGCTACAGTAGGCATTGTATATGGACAGATTGGGATAAGAGACTTCGTTTTCATCAGACCGGAAAGATAAAGGTATAAATCGATGTTAACTGGGAGATCGACTTGAGTTAGATTTTACTCAAGTTTCCCTAAACCACATACTTGTATGGTATTGTTTTTATACCTTTGTGTTTTAAAGATTATGTTTATTCTATTGAGTTAGAAGTAGAGAGCAGAGAGCTATTGAGTAAGAGTCACTGACAGAGGGGTTAGATTTTGACAGTATAGTCACTGACCCATTGCACATTGTCAGACTAGGCTTAGTCTTGGTAGATACGCCAAGGCACTGGACGTTTGGTGTATCGATATGCTTAAGATACAGATATTGTTCTTATTGTAGATTATTCGATACAGCTAGACCAAAGTCCAGAAATAAGAACGTACCGCCACTGCGACTCGTGGTAGTAGGTGGGAGACTTGTTACG
This sequence comes from Primulina eburnea, assembly GCF_022965805.1. Lineage (NCBI taxonomy): Eukaryota > Viridiplantae > Streptophyta > Magnoliopsida > Lamiales > Gesneriaceae > Primulina > Primulina eburnea. The sequence continues at coordinate 18,884,419 of NC_133107.1, forward strand.
TTCTTATTCACCGGGATCCCTAGATTAGAATGAGAGATGAGTCGAGTCTTAGATATAGGGACTAGAACTTGATTTACAGACTTGTATTAATTTATGTTTCGTAGATTACGATTCAGATGTTATTTACAGATTGGTATTGGTACATGTTGTTTGATTATGCTACCTATGATAAGATATAATTCATGCTTTTATGTTAATTCAGTTAATTGTATGTATACATTGTTTATACTGGGATTTATTCTCACCGGAGTTGTGGGGACCCGGACGCTAATTCATCTTCTTAATCGTGATTGGGACTAATTAATCAATTATAATAAACAGGGTCTAAATTATTTTTTTTTAAATGCGGAAGGTAATGGAATCAAACTCTTATACATATATGAGTATAAAAGTATAAATCTGATAAAATGTACAATCATACACATCTCAGGTTCAACAACTAACTATCAAGTGTTTAAACCCTATCTCTAGTCCAAGTCCGTAGTCTCCACTCTAACTCGATCTTTCTTCACCTCTGTGACCCTGAACCTGTCCCACCTGTTGCCATGCACACATACATACAAGACAACAGCCGGATAACTCCGGTGAGATATAAATATCCCAGTATAAACAATGTATCAATGCAATCATATATAACATATATAAAAGCATAAACAATCATTAAAAACATGTATCCAATCTGACTACATGAGTTAATACGAATCTGTATTTAAAACAATGTCTTGTTATCTTATCTCAACTTATTTCCAATCTAGGGATCCCAATCTAATTTAGACTTTGGTATGTTGTATCGAATGTCTACAATAGACGTCGATCTACATCTAAGCTCATCGATACACCGTAAGTCTAGAGTCTCAGTGGTTCTGACAAAGACTCGGCGGTTCTGTCCTAGCTAGGCTGATCTGCCCTAGACTCAAACTCTGACTCTGCTCTAAGTCTATAGATTAACATATCAATCTGATAATCTGCAAATATCAATGCAATAAAATAAAGTATGTGATTTAGGGAAACTCAAGTCAAACCTAACTCGAGTTGTGCAATCCCGAATCAACATTTATTTATACCTTTCTTGCTGTCGGTCTGATACAGTCGAAGTCTTGATTCAAAGTCTGTCACTGTTCAATCTGGCAATGACAATATCAATATTCTGTATCAATATTCTAATCAAATCACAACATATCTGTTTTATCAAATTTTGATGGTACAACAGTACAATCTTGCGATACTGATAATACCATATCAGTCTATACCAATTCCAATAATTTACAATCAACCACCGTACAAATCTGACATCACATCTCAGTCAATTTATGTGGGGACCCGGGCTCTAACTCAATTCTGTTTGAGATTAAATGGATCTGTGAGAAAATGTGGGTAAAATTTTCGCTTTTTAACATTAAATCAAATGTTATTACTAAGCATAATCTTTCTTTATTAATTTACATCATACATAATGTACAAACATAATAAACGAGTCTTGTTCTAACACATCACTCTAAACTAGTGTTTAATACACAATACCAAAATACAAGTAGTCCAAGTCTAAATACAGCCACTAGTCATCTTCTGCGTCCGTAGTCACCACGCTATCTCAAACTCATCTCTGTCGTGACCCATATCCTACCCCACCTGTTGTTATGCACACATACAGACATAACAACAGCCGGAAACTCCGGTGAGAACAAATCCCAGTATAAAACATGTATACATGCATATGCATAATAAAATCATAAAACACAATATCATGCATGTAACATAAATCATAGGTTCCATCGTCTATGAAACCAATCTATAAAAACATGCAATGCAAATCAACTCATGTCTTGACTCAACTCGACTCTACTCTAGGGATCCCGGGGTGAATAAGACGTCACTGTCTGTTACCTACCCTCCCAATCGGGGTAACTGTACGTCTTACTCCTAGACTTCGGTCGTGTCTGTATCGAATGTCTACAATCGGAGGAAGTCTGCTCCTATGCGTCGATACACCGAACGTCTAGTTTTTGACAAATCTGTCAATGACTCTCCTATCTCAATGCTTGAATATAAATCTATAGACAAAGCATGATCATATCAAGAGATTTGAATAAAAATCTATAAACAAATCCAAATCATATCAAAGATATAAATAATAAATCTAGTATGTGATTTTGTTGGGAAACTCCAATCAAATCTGATTCGAGTCGTGTCTTCCCTATAATCACATGAATTATACCTTCTTGTAGTACAATCTGTCGTAGTCGAAGTCTCGATATCAAAATCGTCAATATCAATCTGAAATGGCAATGTTGATACACATTCTATCAATCTCTCAATCAATTCAATGCATATAGAATTCGATATTCAATCTGAATAACATTCGACGGCATATCGGCGTAATTTCTCGATACCGGTACTCAAACAACCATCAATTAATATCTACAACTCATAATCAATATCATAACCCCTTATCAACTATGAAATCTGCATAATCTCATAACCACATAATCTGAAATTTCATAACAATCGCATGTCTTATCCTTTCTTCAATCCGGTAGCGAATATACGTTCACAATAATCATAAGAACACATATTCATATTTATATCAGAATTTCTCTAATATCTAATCTCCAACTCATGCTGAAATGTAAAGAAACTTACATCCTTTTGAAGCTCTTGAGGAGAGGAGCTCAAAACCGCAATCAAATTTAAATTTGGATGGCTAAATCTTGCACAATCTAGCTTCAAAAGTGAAAGAGCTTCATTTCCCTTGATTCCTTTTCCTCTCGATTCTCAGCTGCTGAAATGGATGAAATGAAGACACCTATAACATATATGCATGCCAAGGCCACATGTCTTATTTTTCAGTGAACACGCATGACCGCAGGTGCGGTAGCTTCATTAGCGCGTGTGCGCTCAAGCTTCGGCATGCCTTTCATTTTTCACAATTTGACGACCGCAGGTGCGGTCATGTTTGCACCGCGGGTGCGGTCTTGCTTCGGCAATCCATTCATTTTTCAAATTCAACGACCGCGGGTGCGGTCCTTCTAACACCGCAGGTGCGGTCTTGCTTCGGCCTTTCATTCAAAATTCTGAATTATGTAACCGCGGGTGCACTCCCTTTCTAAGCGCGGGTGCGGTCTATTCTTGTGCTCAAAACTCTAATTTCTCATGCCTTTTCTCCCCTCATTCCATGTCATGCATTCTCATATCTTTGAGTATCATATTAATGAAGACTAATGAATCTCAAGCCTTACAATTTAACTCTGAAATTCATAACAATTCCATACTCAATCTGTTTCTTAATCTGACTTCGATTTTATGATGTCTAACATGTCAAGAATGCTATATATGAATCGTATCTGATTCTGGACATAGCATAATTTCAAATCTTAACAAAACGTAACAAAACTTACGTCCTGTTGTAGTTGTCATTGCTAGGAACACGGTGCCGTACTCGGATTTAAATTTGAACGGACGGATTGAAATATAAAGTCGTAAGGATTTCTAGAGGATTTTCTCGGTTTCCTTCCTTCTTATAACCATATTCTGAAGGATATACGTATATATATATATATCTGATTGCATGTTAAGGAAATGTGTCACTTTTTCATGAAAATCGATTGGCGCTCGGGCGGTCGATCTTTACCGCTCGAGCGTGGAACCCTCTGTCCGTGACTGACATTTGTTATCCACTGGCGCTTGGGTGGTAATGTTCTACTGCTCGGGCGCCATACTTTCTGTCCGAGCACTTTTCTTATCAAACGCTGACGCTCGGGCAGTCATTTCCTACCGCTCGGGCGCCAACAGTTCTGTCTAAAACTTGCACCCTTCATAAGCTTTAACCAATCTGGTGCCGTGATAGCCCGATTATAATCACATCAATTCAAATTCATTAATCTCCGCTTAACCTGATATAAAATCTAGGGCATTACATTTCTCCCCCCCTAAGATACGATTTCGTCCTCGAAATCACAAACATTCAATCGTATCAATAAGGAATATATATATATATATATTTATATATATATATATATAAATATATATATATATATATATATATATATATATATATATACATACAAAACTTTATAATAAATTTACATTATCGAAACAACTCTGGGAATTCTTGTCTCATATCTGATTCAGTCTCCCAAGTTGCTTCTTCAGTGCCATGACGAGTCCATTGAACTTTTACAAGTGGATAAGTCTTCGTTCTGAGCTGTTTTTCTTTACGATCAATAATCTGAATCGGTTTTTCCATTTAGCTCAACGTCTCATCCAGTTCGGCCTCATCTGGTTGAATAGCATGTGAAGCATCAGGAAGATATTTCCTCAATAACAATACATGAAATACATCATGTATCACGGATAATGAAGGTGGTAAAGCGAGTCGATAGGCACGGTCTCCTATCTTTTCAAGAATCTCATAAGGCCCAATGTATCGTGGAGACATTTTTCCTTTCTTGCCAAATCTGACAACTCCTCTGAAAGGTGAGATCTTTAGAAATACTCGGTCTCCTGCTTCAAATACCAATGGTCTACGTCGAACATTGGCATATTTGGCCTGTCTGTCTTGTGCTGCCTTCATTTTCTTTCGCATTAGCTTCACTTTTTCTGTCATATCTCTGATCATATATGGTCCAATCTCAGGAACTTCAGAGATATCATCCCAATAAAGAGGGGATCGACACTTCTTTCCGTACAACGCTTCAAATGGTGCCATCTCAATACTCGTCTGATATCTATTGTTGTACGAAAATTCACAAAGCGGCAATGCATCTTGCCAATTAGTACTGAAATCAAGCACTACTGCTTTCAGCATATCCTCCAGTGTCTGGATAGTCCACTCTGACTGTCCGTTGGTCTGTCGATGATATGCGGTACTCAGATGTAATTTCGTACCGAGAGCCTGCTGCAAACTCTGCCAGAAGTGCGAAGTAAATCAAGGATCACGATCTGATACAATTGACTTCGGCACTCCATGCAATCTGACCACTTCTCTGACATAGATCTCTGCCATCTGGTCAAATCTGTACGTCATCTTGTACGGAATAAAAAATTTAGATTTGGTTAATCTGTCAATCACGTCCCAAATCGCATCACAACCTTTGGAGGAACGCGGTAGCGCGTCACAAAATCCATGGAAATGTGGTCCCATTTCCATTCAGGAATGGACAAACTCTGTAATAATCCTCCTGGTTTCTTTCCTCCTGCTTTCACCTGCTGGCAATTCAGACATTTGGAAACAAATTCGGCAATGTCAGTCTTCATTTGTTTCCACCAGAACTGTCTTTTCAAATCATTATACATCTTTCTGCCACCATGATGAATACTGAATCGACTGTTGTGCGCTTCTGACAATATCTGTCATTTCAAATCTGAAACATTCGGCACAACCAGACGATTATTCACATACAAGACATTATCACGTACCTGATACTCCGATCGATGTCCTGTTCTGACCATCGCTACTGATTTCTGTACATTCTGATCAACTTTCTGAGCTGCCTTAATTCTCAAGATCTGCTCTGGTTCTACTTGCACCGTATAAAGTCTTAACGGTCTATAATCTGTTTCAAATACTAATCTAGACAAACAGCAGTCTTCTATCAAATTTGAAACACCAATCGTCGATAAGGATAAAGAACATACCTTTCGACTCAGTGCGTCTGCTGCTGCATTAGACTTTCCTGGATACTGCCAATTCAAGGTCATGAATTGGATAACGGGTCTCATGTGGTTTAAGTTGTCTTGAGGCATAAGCAATAACATGCCCTCGTTGCATCAGCACACATCCCAACCCTCTGTGAGAAGCGTCACAATAAACCACAAAATTACAAGTACCGGATGGAATAGTCAACACCGGAGCACTGGTCAATCTCTTCTTCAGCTCCAGAAAACTGGTCTCGCATTCTTCTGACCAAACAAATGGAGCATTCTTTTGAGTTAGCTGAGTAATTGGTTTAGCAATACTCGAGAAATCTTTAATGAAACGACGATAATATCCCGCTAAACCCATGAAACTGCGAATTTCGGGCACTGACGTCGGTCTTGGCCAAGAAATCACGGCTTCCACTTTACTGGGATCTACTGATATCCCATCTCCGGATATAATATGACCCAGAAATACTACCTGTCTTAACCAAAACTCACATTTTGACAGTTTAGCATATAATTTCTCAGCCCTTAAAATTCGCAACACAATTCTTAAATGCTCAGCATGCTCACTCATATTCTTCGAATAAATCAAAATATCATTGATGAAAATAATCACAAAATCATCGAGATATTTCTGGAATATACGGTTCATTAATCCCATAAATACAGCTGGAGCATTCGTCAGACCAAATGGCATGACAATAAATTCATAGTGTCCATACCTGGTTCTGAATGTTGTCTTTGAGATATCAGAATCTCTGACTCTCAGCTGATGGTATCCCGATCTCAAATCGATCTTGGAATATACTGAAGAACCCTGCAACTGATCGAATAAATCATCAATACGAGGCAAAGAATATTTATTCTTTATCGTTGCCTTGTTCAGTTGCCGATAGTCGATGTAGAGTCTCATCGAACCGTCTTTCTTCCTCACAAACAGTACTGGAGCACCCCAAGGAGAAACACTCGGTCTGATGTACCCCTTGGCCAGTAAGTCTTCCAGCTGATCTTTCAATTCAATTGGTGTCATTCTGTACGGAGCTCTAGAGATCGGCACTGTACTTGGCATCAATTCAATTCCGAATTTTATCTCTCTAACTGGAGGTAAGCCCGGGATCTACATCGGGGAAGACGTCAGCAAACTCACGTACCACTGGCAGGTCTGCCAATGCTGGGACTCGACTTCAGTAAATCTACTGAATATACAAGGAATCCTCTGCTCCTTTCTGTAACAATCGAGTCATGGATAATACGGATATTAAAGGAATTCTCGATCTAGAACCCTTACCGTAAAATTTCCACTCTTCAGCCATATCAGGTCTGAATCTCACTATCTTGTGGAAACAATCAACTGTAGCTCTGTACTTGGTCAGCATATCAATACCGATAATACAATCAAAATCGGACAACCCAAGTACGATGCAATCTAATTCAATCTCATGCCCGTCATACTATAGTATACAATGCTTTACAGAATTTACGGATATCAAACCTGTTCCCAAAGGCGAAGAGACAGACACTACAGTAGCTAAAGACTCTACAGGCAATGCATGACTTAATGCAAATCGTTCAGAAATAAATGTGTGTGAAGCACCGGTATCAATTAATACATAAGCAGGGTAACCACATAAAGAACAGTTACCTGCCACAACGTCATCTGGTGCTTCCTCGGCCTGCTCCTCTGTCAAAGCGAATACCCCGGCCTGCTGTCTAGGAGGCTGGCTAACAGTCTGGCTAACTCCTAGCCTCTGCTGTGACTGAGCTGGCGCTGGCTGAAATGTGTGAACAGCAGCTGATCGTCTCTTAGTCTGTGCTGATGATCTCGATGACTCGGCCCCCTGAGATCTTTGGAAACCTCTCTGTGGACACACTTTAGCAAAGTGTCCGGCTGTTTACAAATGTTGCAACTACCAGTCACTCCCTGGCATTGCTCCGTTGCATGTCTTCCTCCGCAAGTCTTACAGTAAACTCCAGTGTAACTCTGGCTCTGTCTGGAACCACCGGAGATGGAAGAACTACTGCCAGATTTCTTGAATTGCTTTCCCCTGGCTTTCAAAAATTCCTTCTTCCCTCCACTGCTGCTGCCACCCTCAAATCTGGGAGGTGGTTGTTGTGGTCTCGGTGCTGGAGGCATAAATGAAGCCCCTTTCTGTCTCATCAGACCGGCTTCTGCTCCCTTAGCTCTGTTCAGGGCGTCAGTAAAATTATTCGATCGCCCTGTGTTCACCAATGCGAAAATATCGGGGTTCAGGCCATTGATGAACTGGTCGGCAGTAGCTTCCTCGCTGTCAGCTACATGTGGAGCAAATTTCAGCAAAGAGGAGAACTTGGACACGTATTCTTCTATGTTCATCTGTCCTTGCTTTAGATTGGAAAATTCCGCCCCCTTGTCCTTTCGGTATGACACTGGAAAGAATCGTTGATAAAATTCAGTTCTGAATATATTCCAGGTAATAGTCGTACCTCTATGCTCCATGGCTCTCTTTCTCGTAATCCACCAGTCCTTTGCAACATCGTGTAACTGGTGTCCAATCAATTTCACTCTCCTCTCGTCTGTATACTCCAAGGATTCGAACAACATTTCTATGTCATCAAGCCAACTCTCGCATTCCACAGCGTTCTCTGTTCCTTTCAAGGTCGGCGGATGAAATGACTGAAATCATTTCAGTAACGTTTCCATTGGAGTCGGAGTAACATCCATTGGAGGATTTGATGTACTTCCGTGTTCTGGTACTCGTCTCGGAGGCATATCTGATAACCAAATAGATTAATAACAAATACCACAATTCTGTTTCAATCCTCCTATGATCATCTTACTGCTGATCTAGAATCAATACTGATCCAATCTCAACAAAACATATTACTATATCAAATCAGATAAAATAAGTAACATGTATTAAAGCAGTAAGACATGCTAGCATTCAAAAGCAGGAAAGAAAACCTCAATCTACCCCGCTCACTAGCCTCTTCTATCTCAATCTAAGGATCTATCGCTCTGATACCACCTGTTGTGGGGACCGGACGCTAATCATATTCTTAATTGTGATTGGGACTAATTAATCAATTATAATAAACAGGGTCTAAATTTTTTTTTAATGCTGAAGGTAATGGAATCAAACTCTTATACAAATCAGTATAAAAGTATAAATCTGATAAAATATACAATCATACACATCTCAGGTTCAACAACTAACTATCAAGTGTTTAAACCCTATCTCTAGTCCAAGTCCGTAGTCTCCACTCTAACTCGATCTTTCTTCACCTCTGTGACCCTGAACCTGTCCCACCTGTTGCCATGCACACATACAGACAAGACAACAGCCAGATAACTCCGGTGAGATATAAATATCCTAGTATAAACAATGTATCAATGCAATCATATAAAACATATATAAAATCATAAACAATCATTAAAAACATGTATCCAATCTGACTACATGAGTTAATACGAATCTATATTTAAAACAATGTCTTGTTATCTTATCTCAACTTATTTCCAATCTAGGGATCCCAATCTAATTTAGACTTTGGTATGTTGTATCGAATGTCTACAATAGACGTCGATCTACATCTAAGCTCATCGATACACCGTAAGTCTAGAGTCTCAGTGGTTCTGACAAAGACTCAGCGGTTCTGTCCGAGCTAGGCTGATCTGCCCTAGACTCAAACGCTGACTCTGCTCTAAGTCTATAGATTAACATATCAATCTGATAATCTGCAAATATCAATGCAATAAAATAAAGTATGTGATTTAGGGAAACTCAAGTCAAACCTAACTCGAGTTGTGCAATCCCGAATCAACATTTATTTATACCTTTCTTGTTGTCGCTCTGATACAGTCGAAGTCTTGATTCAAAGTATGTCAATGTTCAATCTATTAATGACAATATCAATATTCAATATCAATATTCTAATCAAATCACAACATATCTGTTTTATCAAATTTTGATGGTACAACAGTACAATCTTGCGATACTGATAATAACATATCAGTCTATACCAATTCCAATAATTTACAATCAACCACCGTACAAATCTGACATCACATCTCAGTCAATTTAACTCTGAAATTCATAAAAATTCCATACTCAATCTGTTTCTTAATCTGACTTCGATTCTATGATGTCTAACATGTCAAGAATGCTATATATGAATCGTATCTGATTTTGGACATAGCATAATTTAAAATCTTAACAAAACGTAACAAAACTTACGTCATGTTGTAGCTGTCGTTGCTAGGAACACGGTGCCGTACTCGGATTTAAATTTGAACGGACGGATTAAAATATAAAGGCGTAAGGATTTCTGGAGGATTTTCTCGGTTTCCTTCCTTCTTATAACCATATTCTGAAGGATATATATATATATATATATATATATATATATATATATATATATATATATACATATTCGTGACTTTACATTTGTTATCCGCTGGCGCTCGGGCGGTAATGTTCTACTGCTCGGGCGCCATACTTTCTGTCCGAGCATTTTTCTTATCAAACACTGGCGCTCGGGCGGTCATTTCCTACCGCTCGGGCGCCAACAGTTCTGTCTAAAACTTTCACCCTTCATAAGCTTTAGCCAATCTGGTGCCGTGATAGCCCGATTATAATCACATCAATTCAAATTCATTAATCTCCGCTTAACATGATATAAAATCTAGGGCATTACATGAGTTATCCGGATGTTGTCTTGTTTTGTATGTGTGCATGACAACAGGTGGGACAAGATCGGGGTCTAAAAGAAGATGAGAGAAGACGAGTTTAGAGTGGTGATTCCGGACTTATTATAGATTTGGTTCATTACTTGAATTTTAGCAGTTGAACCTTAGTTTGAACTAGATGTATGTTGTACAAGATTTGTATTATTATACTGGTTGTATAATAGATTGATTCCATTACCTTCCGCACTTGCATTTTAAAAAGAAAAAAAATTTTAGACACTGTTGTATCATAATTGATAATTAAATCCCAAAGATGAGTAAGAAGATGATTAGCGTCCGGGTCCCCACAACAGGTGGTATCAGAGCGATAGATACTTTAGACTGAGATTGAAGAGAATGAGCGGGGTAGATTGAGTTTTCTTTCCTTGCATGTGTTTGCTAGCATGAGAATTATTTTAATGTTGATTGACATTGTGTATGCTAGCATGAGATTATGTTTTACTGCTTTAACATACATGTTATCTAATTATCTGATTTGAATTGGTAATATGTATTATTGAGTATGAATCAGATTTGATTCTCGATCAGCAGTAAGATGATTAGAGAAAGATTGGAACAGATTTGTGGTATTTGGGTACTAATGTTTTGATAAGCAGATATACCTCCACGGAGAATTCCAGAAAGGGGTAGTACTTCGACTGAATAGATAGATGTATCAGAAACTCAGATGGAAATACAGTTGGAAGAGTTTCAGTTATTTCAGTCGCCGATTCTGAGTGGTACCGAGACGTCTGAAGATTGTGAGAACTGGTTTGATGACATAGAAATACTGTTTGATTTACTTGATTATTCGGATGAGCAGAGAATTAAACTGATATTCCACCAGTTACGAGAGACTGCCAGGAGTTGGTGGATTACAAGTAAAAGAATGTTAGAACAGAGAGGTACAGTGATTTCGTGGGAAATATTCAGAACTGAATTTTATCGAAGATTTTTCTCAGTTTCGTTCCGAGAGGACAAGAAAGCAGAGTTTGAGAATTTGAGACAAGGTCAACTGAATATTGAAGAATATGTGGCTAAATTCTCTACTCTACTTGCGTTTTGCTCCTCATGTAATTGGGAATGACGAAGCTGTAGCGGATCAGTTCATCAGAGGATTGAACTCGGAGATAGTTGCATTGATGAATATGCAGCGACCTTACCATTTTGCTGATGCTTTGAGTAGAGCGAAGAGAGCGGAGGCGAGTCTGATTAGACAACTAAAAAGGGTGTGTGCGATGCCACCCCAGACACAACAATCCCCTCTCCGATTTGATCGCGGCAGCACGAGTGGAAAGCAAGATTTGCTAAAAGCTCGAAAGAAACAGTTTAAGAAGTTAGGGAGCGGACTGAGCGGTTCATCTAGCTCTAGTGGTTCTAGCCCGAGTTATACTGGAGTGTATTGCAAAATGTGCGCAGGAAGACATCCCACGGAGCAATGCCAGGGAGTGACTGGTAGTTGTCATATCTGTCGACAGTCTGGACATTCTGTGAGAGTCTATCCGCAGAGAGGTTCCCGTAGATTTCAGGGAGCTGGACCATCTGGTGGTAGTGACCGAGGAACAGACCCAAGAGGCACTTGATGACATAGTGGCATGTACTGTTCTTTTATGATTATCTTGCATATGTATTGATATATACTAATGCATTTTCTACAATTATCTTTGACTGAGTTGCATTGATATATGCTGTACCTGTTGGGTCTGTATTTACTGTAGTATTGATTCCTTTATTTTTTGGGAAAGAAAGAGTGATATTAGAGATTTCTGTGAAATACCGTATACTACAGTAAGATGAGAATAAGATTGAGCTAGATTATGATATACTTGTGTTTTCTGATTTGACCGCATTATTGATATTAATATACTGAACAAGTATAGAACTATTATAGATTCCTTTCAGGAGAGTATAAAATTCAGACCAGATATGGCTGATGAATAAAGATTTCACGGTAAGAGTTCTAGATTTAGAATTCCTTTGATATCTGTGTTGTTTATTACTCGATTGTTACAGAAAGGAACATATAGTACCCTTATGTATTTAGTAGACATACTGAAATCGAGCCTAGCATTGGCAGATTTGCCAATGATATACGAATTGCTGATGTTGCCCAGATAAGATTTCAGATTTGCTTTATATCAGAAAGATAGATTTCATAATTGAATTGAGATCAAGTACTGTTTGTTATTTAGAATTCAGTACAGAATGATGTTGAATGTATAGAATGAATTGAAAGAATTAAAAGATCAGTAGAAGACTACCGACCAGGAGTTACATCTGATTTAGTGTTTCTCTTTTGCATGTTTCAGTATGTTCAGAGATATACTGATGATTTCATACTCGTTGTATCGAAGATATTTTGATATATTTACAGCATCTGATTGATTGAATCGAATATCTGAAGATTGTATTAAATACTCTGAGAACTGTGATTATTGTATACAGAAATTATTCAGATACGAATCCTGCTTGAAACAGATCGTATTCAGAATATGCGATATCTGAAGTTAGTATACTGATTGATTTTGACACAGTTGAGATCATAATCAGTGACTGAGAATGATACTGATAGCAGAGAGATCAGAAATTTCAGAAATGTCAGAAAATTATTTTTGTCTGATGATAAACATAAAAATTGTACATTAATTAAATGTTTTATAATATAAATATATAGTTTTTGTTTTATTAAATGTTTAAATATTATATGTTTTATAATAATTGTATAAAATATAAGTTGTTGTGTAATTATAATTTTTTACTATTTTTTACAGGTTCGATAAAACAAGAATAACCTTGGCGTTGCAAATGGGATTAAGATGATTCTTGGACCTGTAGAAAGTTAATTATAAGATCTACAATATTGTTGCCAAGCATGAGATAAAAATCCTCTCACAAGTGGGATCAAATTAAGCAACAATTAAAGTTACCAAAGGAGTGGCAGTTTTACCATGCTCTAGTATTTTGACCATATCTCTCAAATTACTTGGTCAAATATTCTGAAAAAAATACCACAACTAGACAACTCAATTATCCACATGTTTCATTTTATGTGAAGAAGCAGATTTTCAAAAGTGATGTGTAATATAATATTAATTTCTTGGAACACCAATGAAGACTTATGTGTAAAAAATAATATTTTATTTGTGGTTGTCTCCTCAAATTTGGCTATAAATAGGGGTGCATTGTAATGTATTGGGATATCCCTCATTCTATGAACAAACCTTTGAGTTCATAATATTTCTCTCTATATTTTTCTTTTATTTCTTCATTTAAATATAATTAGCATGTTAATTTCATATTCAAAGTTTTACACTTTGAATAATGAATAGCTAACTTCCTAAAGTTGAGATGATAAGGTGAAACTCTTGGCATGATAATAAGGTTATTATAAGGTAAGAATCTATGTTTTATATTATTTAATCATTATTTATTGTTTATGTTATATTTATTTCTTTAAGTATTTTTATACCCTACTTATAAGTGGGAGTTTTGTTTTATTGTTGCTATATGTTACACTAAATTCTTGGAACCATTTAAATGTTAGTTTGGTATTACCAACCATTTAAAGTGGATGCCTTGATTTATTATATATAAATATATTATAATATTAAATTCTTGGAACCATTTAAATGTTAGTTTGGTTTTACCAACCATTTAACTTTGATTCCTTGATTTACTATATTTAATTATATCATAATAATATTTTCTTGGTACCATTTAAATGTTAGTTTGGTTTTACCAACCATTTAAAGCGGGAACCTTGATTTAATGTTTACAAATATATATATAGCACAATAAATACTTGACCACATTTATAAGTTTTGGTATATATTATATATTTATGAGATAATAATTTATAACATAATATAAATATGATTATTTAATATATGGGAACCATTTTATTAAGTGGATTTCAATATTGTTCGTTAATGTTAACTTTATTAAATTACCAAGAGTGGATCCTTTAATCTCAACTACTTAAATTAAAATTTGAACAATTAAAATTTACCCATTAAATATTCAAACAATTAAAATTAAAAAGAAACAAAAACAATAACAAAACAAAAAGACATTGTAGTGGACTTGTAATTACCTTAGCTTCCCTGTGGATACGATATTCGGACTCACCGAATTATATTACTTGTGGACAACCTGCTCTTGGGAGTGCAACAATCAAAGTCGCAACAAGTTTTTGGCGCCGTTGCCGGGGAAGTATAATTTAATTTCAAGTCTATTTAATTTTGTTTATAGTTTATTTTTCTTTATTTGAATTTTTATTGCTTTTGTGTGTTTTTATTCTTTTGCATTTACATTTGCATGAGCATTTGGTCACGTACACTTAGTGGTCGACTCATTCGAAATAACCCTTTATTTTTACAAAACATGGCGGAGGAACCCATCCAAGAAAATGAAGATGAAATTCAATCTCAACATGATCATGATAGACGAAGAACATTTAGAGATCACATGAATCCTACACGTACTAGTGCACCTTCATGTCTAGTTTTTCCCCCTGATGCATCTCATTTCAATTTTAAGCCTGGTATTATCCAACTTTTACCCAACTTTCATGGCTTAGATTCTGAAAATCCATACATGCATTTACGAGAGTTTGAAGAAGTGTGCAACACATATAATGATCTAAATTGTAGCATGAACACCATTCGCCTTAAGCTTTTTCCTTTTTCTTTAAAAGATAAAGCTAAAACTTGGCTACAAAATCTTCGATCGGGATCCATTCGAACTTGGGATGAATTGCAACAACAATTTTTGAAAAAGTTTTTTCCATCTCATAGAACAAATTCTTTCAAAAGGCAAATCATCACTTTCACTCAAAAACAAGGAGAAACTTTTTATCAGTGTTGGGATAGATATAAAGAATTGCTTAATCTTTGTCCACATCATGGTTTTGAAATTTGGAGAGTTGTTTCTCAATTTTATGAAGGCTTAACACCTAAGATAGGCAAATGGTTGAATTTATGTGTAATGGAACATTTGAAGATAAAGATCCAAACGAGGCAATTGAGTATCTCGATTCATTAGCTGAAAATGCTCAAAATTGGGACACTATAGGTACAATCGAACCCTCAAACAATATTCAATCTCCTACCTCTGGTGGAGGTATGTACACTCTGAAAGATGAACATGATCTTCAAGCTAGATTTACCTCTTTGGCAAGAAAAGTTGAGGCACTTGAATTGAAAAATAATGGTCAAGAAATTGTGTGTCACATCTGTGATACAAGTGATCATTTTACAAAAGATTGTCCCACTTTGCCCTCTTTTAAAGAATGTCTCCATGAACAAGCCAATGTTTTGAACAATTTCAAAAGGCCAAATTTTGAACCATTTTCTCAAAATTACAATCCAGGTTGGCGAAATCATCCAAATTTTAGTTGGAGGAATGATAATGCTGCACAATTTTCACAACCACATTTCCAAAATCAACAAAATTTTCAAAATTATGCACCTTATGTTCCTCCACCTAAAAGAAATTTGGAAGATACATTGAATTCTTTCATTGCAAAGCAAGAGTCTATCAATACTCAAACTGCTCAAACCATGACAGATTTGAAAGATACTTTTGCTAAATTTGCATATCCACTTAATGTTCACGAGAAAGGTAAATTTCCTTCACAACCTCTGTCTAATCCCAAGGATCATCATTCACAAACTGGAACTTCTGAAACTCAACCGATGGATCAGGTAAAATCTGTTATTACCCTTCGAAGTGGTAAGGTTGTGGAAAAATCCATTCTTGAACCTTGTGAAGATGATGATAAATCAACTTCAAAGGATAAGGAAGTGGAACCCATAACTTCCGAAGAGGAGGTTCAACAAACAGTGTCACCACCATTCCCTCATGCATTGAAAAATACAAAAAAATCAAATTTGAATTCTGATATATATGATATTTTTAAACAAGTAAAAGTTAATATTCCTTTATTAGATGCAATAAAACAGGTACCATCATATGCTAAATTTTTGAAAGACTTGTGCACTGTGAAAAGAAAATTGAATGTGAAAAAGAAAGCATTTTTAGCCGAACAAGTAAGTGCAATCATTCAAAATAATAATACTTTGAAATACAAAGACCCTGGTTGTCCTACTATTTCATGTATTATTGGAGAACGAAAGATTAAAAGAGACTTGCTTGATCTTGGAGCTAGTGTGAATTTACTTCCATATTCAGTTTATCAAGAACTCAATCTAGACGAGTTAAAACCTACTTTGGTAACACTTTTACTTGCCGATAGATCTGTTAAAGTGCCAAGAGGTATGGTCGAAGACGTGTTGGTCCAAGTTGATAACTTTGTATATCCTGTCGATTTCATAGTTTTAGATACACAACCTATCGAAGCTTGTAATGCCATTCCTGTAATTTTGGGTCGTCCATTTTTAGCAACTTCTAATGCTCTTATAAATTGCAGGAATGGAATAATGAAGTTGCCATTTGGTAACATGACCTTGGAGCTCAATGTTTTTAATCTTTGTAAGCAACCACATGACAAAGGAGATGAAAGTGAAGATGAAAATCTTATTGAAACTCTTGTGGAAGAAAACATTCAAGAAGGGAGTACTCGTGATCAATTAGATATTTGTTCAATTGAAACTGTTAAAGAAAATATTGAAATTGATCTTGATGATTTTATCAGGTATCACTCGTTAACAGGATCAGAGAAAGAATTTGATGCAAAATATGAGAACAAAGATGAACCACCCATATTGGAGTTAAAACCCTTGCCAGAAGAATTGAAGTATGCATTTCTTGGAGAAGATGAAACATATCCGGTGGTAATTTCTTCCAAACTAGAAAGTGATCAAGAAGGTAAGTTAGTTGATATTCTTAAAAGACATAAAAATGCAATTGGTTGGACACTAAAAGATCTCAAGGGCATTAATCCACTAATTTGCACTCACAAAATTCACTTAGAAGAAAATGCAAAAACATCTCAACAACCACAGAGGAGATTAAATCCACACATGAAAGATGTTGTGAAAACTGAAGTTCTCAAACTACTTGATGTTGAGATTATCTACCCTATTTCTGATAGTAAGTGGGTAAGCCCAACACAAGAAGTTCCAAAAAAATATGGCATCACAGTGATAAAAAATGAAAAAGGTGAATTGTTAACAAGTCGAGTCCCATCTAGTTGGCGGATGTGTATTGATTATAGAAAATTAAATGACGCCACTAGAAAAAGATCATTTTCCATTACCATTTTTGGATCAAATTTTAGAAAGAGTAGCATGTCATCCATACTACTGTTTTCTTGATGGATATTCAGGTTATTATCAAATTCCCATTGCACTCGAAGATCAAGAAAAAACTACATTCACATGTCCTTTTGGAACATTTGCATTCAGAAGGATGCCATTTGGTTTATGCAATGCCCCAGCAACATTTCAAAGATGTATGCTAAGTATTTTTTGCGACATGGTTGAAAATTGTTTGGAAATTTTCATGGATGATTTAACTGTCTTTAGGAATACATTTGATAATTGTCTTGAAAATTTGGAAAAAGTTTTAAAAAGATGAGAGGAAAAAGTTCTTATTTTAAATTAGGAAAAATTTCATTACATGATTACTTCTGGAATTGTTTTGGGACATGTCGTGTCATCCATTGGAATTGAAGTTGATAAAGCAAAAGTTGATGTCATTGCCAATTTACCCTCTCCAAAAACCATTAAATAAATTCGTTCATCTTTGGGGTATGCTGGATTTTATAGGAGGTTTACAAAGGACTTTAATTTAATCTTTAAACCCATTTGTAACCTCTTAACAAAAGACACTGCATTTGAGTGGACTCAAGAATGTCAAAATGCTTTTGATAAAATTATTCGACATTTAACATCAGCTCATATCATACAAACTCCTGATTGGTCTTTACCATTTGAAATCATGTCTGATGCGAGTGATTATGCAGTCGGTGCAGTATTGGGTCAAAGAAGAAACGGTAAGCCTTATGTGATATATTATGCAAGTAGAACTTTAAACAATGCTCAAATGAATTACTCTACGACTGAAAAAGAACTACTTGCTATAATATTTGCATTAGATAAATTTCGTTCTTATTTGATTGGATCAACGACTATTGTGTTTACTGATCATTCTGCTATTAGATATTTGTTGACGAAACAGGATGCAAAGCCACGACTGATACGATGGATTTTGTTGCTCCAAGAATTTGACATTGTGATCAAAGATAAAAAAGGAACCGAGAATGTCGTAGCCGATCATTTATCGAGACTAGTAACAGGATCATCTTTTGAAATGACACCAATTAACGATAATTTTCCTGATGAACATCTATTTTCAGTTACTACTACACCTTGGTTTGCTAACATAGTAAATTTTCTTGTGACAGGAAAAATGCCACCGCAATGGAGTTCCCAAGATAAGAGAAAATTTTTGAATGAGGTAAAAACTTTTATTGGGATGATCCTTATCTGTTCGAGTACTGTCCAGATCAAATTTTTCGACGTTGCATACCCGACAATGAGGTAAGTAGTGTCATTAAATTTTGTCATTCAGAAGCATGCGGAGGACATTTTTCTTCAAAGAAAACGACTGCAAAAATTTTGCAGTGTGGATTTTATTGGCCCACTTTGTTTAAAGACACCCACGAAATCTGCAAGATCTGTGAAAATTGTCAAAAATTGGGTGCAATTTCAAAAAGAAACATGATGCCTTTGAATCCTATCATTGAAATTGAAATCTTTGACTGTTGGGGAATTGATTTTATGTGACCTTTTCCACCGTCGTTTGGATACTTGTTGTAAGGACCGTGTATCGTATTATCGCAAATCTTGTATGATTATCGATAATTAATGAAATTGTCATGGATTATGTATATTGATGTATATCGTGACAATGAATTGAGAAATGAGATTGAAAAACGAATATTGTATATGAATTGAGGTGGTATGAATTGATTTGAGAGGCCGGACGCCAATTTAATATAAAACCAATCTTTTGTATATATTGTTTAGATATCTGTGGTATATATGATTGGTTGTTCCATACGGAGCTTTGCTCGCCCCCAAGGGGGGCTGTTGTTGTCTTTGTGTGTGGACAATGGCAGGTACTCCAGGACATCAGGAGACCGGAGAGGGTACTTCTGGAGGGATCCACTGTTGAGTTGAGGTTTTTATATGTTGTTCCCAGTATATATGTATATGTATCTATATACCGGGGCATGTCCCGAGAATATGAGTTGTTTGTATGTGATTGGTTTTGATTATGTGTGGGCGTGTTTTATGATTTGAATTTATATACTATTTTTAGTATTTAAATATCAGAAGAGATAATTTGGGCTCATTGTAAAGAAATTTTAAACCCGTTTTCCGCTGTGATTAATTAAACCCTAATCAGATTGCATTGTAATAACGATTAGGAGTTAAGGGCCCCACACTAGATGGTATCAGAGCATAGCTGGGAATGCTCTATTGAGTCTTGTGTACACTTGAATAGGCACAAATGAATTGTGCGTATGTGTTTGACTTATTTGTATTACTTGCTCTTATGTGATTTGATTTGAGTAAGTATCTGATGAGATTGATGACATGAGGTGATGAGATTATGAAATTGATATGAAATTGTGATTTTCATCTTTTTATTTGTAGATGGATCCCACAAATGATACTGCGAGTAGCAGTACTGAGAGGATTGTTGGGCAATTTGAAGGGTTTTCCATGGATGTTGTGATGGCTCGATTTCAGGATTTGAAACCACCGAGGTTCTTTGGCACTGAGAGTGCTGAAAGAGCCGAGGCCTGGCTGAAGGATATCGATCACTTGTTTAATATTGTTGAGTATTCCAAGGCTCGGAGACTGAAACTTGCTTTGTATCAGCTGAAAGACCGAGCTAAATCTTGGTGGGAAGCCGCTGAGATTGGATTGAAAGAGGCCGGGACTGAAGTCACATGGGATGTCTTCAATGCCAAGTTTTTGGAGCAGTATTCCCCTCCTTATTATACTGCTCAGGAGAATGAATTCAATAATCTGCAGCAGGGAACGATGATTGTTGCAGAGTATGCTTTGAAATTTTCTACGTTACTGAAGTATGCACCTCACGTAGCTGGAAATGCGAGGGCAAAATATAACAGGTTTGTAAATGGTTTACATCCTACTTTGTATACCTATGTTGTTTCTGGATTGCCTACCAGCTACGCAGAGGCAGTTGACGAGCCAAGGCAGCCGAGGTTGGACTTAGGAGAGGAAGTCCACAGTATATTCCTCCACCTTAAGTGTCAGCTCAGCAGCCTGCCATGCGTCCCAGATGCAGGAAACATTATTCTGTCTGAGAAAGTTGTGCATAACTGTGTATTGATCTATGAGGATAATGTGGTATTTCTGAATTTGATTGTCCTCCCTATGCACGACTTTGATTGTATTGTTGGCATGGATATCTTGACGACAAATCGAGCTACTGTCGATTGTTGTCATGGAGTGGTTCGATTTCGACCGATTGATGGTCCCAAGTGGAATTTTTATGGCAAGGGTTCCCAAGCCAAAATTCCATTGGTATCTTCCTCGGAAATGTCCCGATTGTTGACTAGCGGAGATGAGGATTATCTTATCTATGATATTGATGTGTCAAAGAAGGAGTCTTCTTTATCTGAGATTCCAGTTGCAAAAGAATTCCCGGATGTATTTCCCGATGAGATTCTTGATTTTCCTCCTCATCGAGAAGTTGAGTTTAGTATTGATCTTGTGCCGGGAACTGCGCCTATTTCTAAGCTCCTTATCGCATGGCACTATTGGAATTGAAGGAATTGAAAGAACAATTCCAGTTTTAGTTGTTCGAAAGAAAGATGGTACTATGCGAATGTGTATCGATTATAGGCAGTTGAATCGGGCTACTGTGAAAAACAAGTACCCACTTCCGCGTATTGATGATTTGTTTGATCAGCTTCAAGGTACTTCTGTTTACTCGAAGATTGATCTTCGTTCTGGGTATCATCAAGTACGAGTTTGAGACGAAGATGTACCTAAGACTGCTTTTCGTATGAGGTATGGCCACTATGAATTCTTGGTTATGCCTTTTGGTCTTACGAATGCTCCTGCTATTTTTATGGATTTAATGAATCGGGTCTTCCGAGATTATCTGGACCGATTCGTTATTGTGTTTATCGATGATATTCTTGTGTATTCGAAATCGAGAAAGGAGCATGCTGAACATCTGAGACTAGTACTTCAAACTCTTCGTACTAGTCATTTGTATGCCAAATTGTCCAAATGCGAATTCTGGATGGACAAAGTGGTATTTCTGGGCCACGTCATTTCGAGACATGGCATATCTGTTGATCCTGCGAAGGTCGAAGCTGTATTGAATTGGCCGAGACCTACGAATGTTCCTGAGATCCGTAGCTTCATGGGTTTAGCTGGATATTATCGCCGTTGTATTGAAGGATTTTCGAAAATAGCTAAACCGATTACTCAACTGACACAGAAGAATCAGCGACTCATTTGGTCAGATGAATGTGAAGCTAGTTTTCTTGAATTGAAGACGAGATTGACCACAGCACCTGTGCTTACTATTCCCTCAGGTACCGGAGGATTTGTGGTGTGTACAGATGCGTCTGGTAAAGGTTTGGGCTGTGTTCTGATGCAACATGGCAAGGTGGTTGCTTATGCGTCTCGTCAATTGAAATCTCATGAAACTCGTTATCCTGTTCATGATCTCGAATTGGCCGCCATTGTGTTCGCTTTGAAGATTTGGCGCCATTACTTGTACGGAGAAAAGTTTGTTATCTATTCGGACCATAAGAGTCTGAAATATCTCTTTTCTCAATCTGATTTGAATATGAGGCAACGCAGGTGGATGGATCTCCTGAAGGATTTTGATTGTGAGATTCAATATCACCCCGGATCGGTGAATGTTACTGCGGATGCCCTGAGCCGTAAAGTTCATGATTCTGTTCTAGCTTCTGTCAGTGTCGCCAAGGTACATGAAGATATATGTACTTCTGGTTGGACTTTTCACTCGAATTGGAATTCTGTCACTGTCTCAGCATTGCAAATTGAGCCGAGTTTGATATCGAAGATACGAAAGGCCCAACGAAGCGATGCTCAGATTCAAAAGTCGAAAGAACTTATATCTGCTGGACATCAGTCTGGATTTCAGATTTCTTCTGATGGTTCTTTACGACTTAATGATCGGCTGGTAGTTCCTGATGACTCTGATTTGAGATCTACCCTTCTTCGAGAAGCACATTGTAGCAAATATAGTATTCACCCTGGAGGTCGGAAGATGTATTTGACATTGAGACCTCAATTTTGGTGGAAACGTATGAAGAAGGACATTGCTGAATTTATTTCTAAATGTCTTGTCTGCCAGCAAGTGAAAGCCGAGAGAATGAAACCTGGAGGACTGCTCCATAGTCTTGAAATCCCGAAATGGAATTGGGAGCATATCGCTATGGATTTTGTAACTCATTTACCTCGTTCGCCCAAGGGCTGTGATGCTATTTGGGTGATTATTGATCGGCTTTCGAAATCTTCACATTTTATTCCGTATGAACGGACTTATTCTTATAAGAGAATGACCCGTTTATACATTGAGAATGTTGTGAGACTGCACGGGGTGCCAGTCTCAATTGTATCTGATCGTGATCCCAGGTTTGCTTCTAAATTCTGGGGTAGTTTCCAGGAAGCGATGGGTACGCGTTTGGCTATGAGTACTGCTTATCATCCTCAAACTGATGGCCAAACCGAGCGTACGATTCAAACGTTAGAAGATATGTTGCGTGCTGTGGTGATGGACTTTAGAATGGGATGGCAAGATGCCTTACCATTGGTTGAATTTTCTTATAACAATAGCTTTCAGACGAGTATCGGTATGGCTCCGTTTGAAGCTCTATATGGGAGACGATGTAGATCACCGTTATTCTGGGATGAGATTGGTGAGAAACAATTGACTGGACCTGAAATGATACAGGAAATGAACGATAAGGTTCAGTTAATTCGGCAGCGGATGAAAGCTGCTCAGGATCGTCAAACGAGTTATGCGAATAAACGAAGACGACCCTTGGAATTCCAGAAAGGTGACAGAGTGTTTTTGAAGATATCTCCCTTTAGAGGCACTGTTCGATTCGGCATGCGAGGGAAGTTATCTCCTCGATATGTTGGTCCATACGAGATTCTGGATCGAGTTGGTGATCTTGCGTATCGATTGGCATTGCCACCAGCTCTATCTGCTATTCACGATGTGTTTCATGTTTCTATGTTGAGGAAATATGAACCTGATCCATCACATGTACTTGCACCTGATGAGGTTGAGCTGGATCCTTCTCTTTCCTATGTTGAACAACCTGTTCGCATTATGGATCGAAAGGAAAAGATATTGAGAAATAAATCGATTCCTCTGGTACGAGTGCAATGGACACGACATGGTGTTGAAGAATCAACGTGGGAATTGGAGAGCAAGATGCGAGATTCGTATCCGCATTTGTTTGATTCTACGACATCTATTCCATTGTATTCGATATATTCTGATCCTTTTACTGATTTTAGTTTTGATATGTACTATAACTGGTGACATATGTATGTTTGCCAATGTTATGTATATAAGACTGTTTGAGATTTCGAGGACGAAATCTTTTAAGAGGGGGAGAAATGTGAAGACCGTGTATCGTATTATCGCAAATCTTGTATGATTATCGATAATTAATGAAATTGTCATGGATTATGTATATTGATGTATATCGTGACAATGAATTGAGAAATGAGATTGAAAATGGAATATTGTATATGAATTGAGGTGGTATGAATTGATTTGAGAGGCCGGACGCCAATTTAATATAAAACCAATCTTTTGTACAGAACGTGTGGCGCCCGAGCGGTAGAAAATTACCGCCCGAGCGCCAGGATATCTGGAAGGTGATGTTCGGGCAGAACATGCGGTGCCCGAGCGGTAACTTTCGACCGCTCGAGCGCGGCACAAATGAAACTCGGGGACAGAATGTCTCGCGCTCGGGCGCGAGAATTCTACCGCCCGAGCGCGAGAGCGGTGGCAAGATAAGAATGATTTCTGTTGTTCGAATTCTTCATTTCATTTACGTAGCTTCGAGAGAACACGAGAGATTTTCATTTTCTTTCGTCTGATTCGACTTCGAAACGCTGTCTAAACGCGAAACAAATTATATATTTGTGATCTGTGCGTTGAGGGCTTCTGACTGAGGTAATTTTCTTCCAGTTCCATCAGCTTTACATATCAAGGTGCTGGAATATTATGTATTTGAAGTTGAATTTCTGATATGTAGTAGAATATCCGACAATAAACTCGTATTCGAAGTCGGACTTGAATTATGATATGATTTTGATTTGATATGAATTTTTGAAGTTTCAAATAATATTTGAAAATCATATTAATGGTTTTGAAGCGTGTTATTGATTGGAATGAATATGTTATTGATGTAGATCAAGTATTATATCAGTATCTTCAGGCTACATCAATTGGAACGAAGAATTGAGGTATGTTGCGACCGGGTAACATACGACAGGTATCTGTATTATATGATATATGATTGAATTGATTTGATTGGATTGGATTGGAATACGTGTCTATGTGCCTATTTGATGATTTGATGTGGCATACATGACATGGAGATTGGAGTATCGATGTATAAAATAAATGTTTTGTTAACACACGTCATTTTATGCATACATCGATACATGACATGCACGTTGAGCTATGATCCTTGGATACCCTGATATGATTGGATTGGATTCCGGGGTTTGTGAACACAATCGCTATGCCGGTATTATATGACCCGTAAAGCATAGACAATTGTGGCCCCATATGATTGGATATGAGATGTGGGATTGATGGCGCTTCGTCGACGCTATCATATGTGTATTCCCATATCGGCCGGTGTGCCAGCTCGAGCATTGATTTGATTTGATAGCGATTCGATTGATTCTGACATGTGCTCAGTGGATAGGCATTTGACCTGATACCTCCACGACATACATGCATTGCATACCATATATCATTGTTTAGATATCTGTGGTATATATGATTGGTTGTTCCATACGGAGCTTTGCTCGCCCCCAAGGGGGGCTGTTGTTGTCTTTGTGTGTGGACAATGGCAGGTACTCCAGGACATCAGGAGACCGGAGAGGGTACTTCTGGAGGGAGCCACTGTTGAGTTGAGGTTTTTATATGTTGTTCCCAGTATATATGTATATGTATCTATATACCGGGGCATGTCCCGAGAATATGAGTTGTTTGTATGTGATTGGTTTTGATTATGTGTGGGCGTGTTTTATGATTTGAATTTAGATACTATTTTTAGTATTTAAATATCAGAAGAGATAATTTGGGCTCATTGTAAAGAAATTTTAAACCCGTTTTCCGCTGTGATTAATTAAACCCTAATCAGATTGCATTGTAATAACGATTAGGAGTTAAGGGCCCCACACTTGTATATTTTAGTTGCAGTTGATTATGTTTCCAAATGGATAGAGGCAATTCCATGTCGAACAAATGATCATAAAATCGTCATCAAATTTTTGAAAGAAAATATTTTTAGTAGATTCGGAATTCCTCGAGCTATGATAAGTGATGGGGGAACTCACTTTGTTAATAAACCATTTGCTTCATTAATGAAAAAATATGGTATTACTCACAAAGTAACAACTCCTTATCATCCTCAAACAAATGGACAAGTTAAATTAGCTAATAGGGAGATAAAGCAAATTTTGGAAAAAACTGTTAACTCAAATAGAAAAGATTGGTCTCTGCGACTTAATGATGCACTATGGGCATATCGAACAGCTTTTAAAACATCATTGAATATGTCTCCCTATAGGTTGGTTTATGGAAAACATTGTCATTTGCCTGTGGAATTGGAACATAAAGCTTATTGGGCGATCAAAACTTTAAATTCAAGCATGGATGATGCCAACAAATTGAGTAAATTGCAACTTAATGAACTTGATGAACTCAGAAATGACGCGTATGAGAATTCGAGGATTTATAAATCAAAAATCAAATCATTTCATGATAAAACAATTCTTAGAAAATCTTTTGAGATTGGTAAAAAAGTTTTGCTTTATAATTCTCGACTTCACATATTCCTAGGAAAATTACGATCAATATGGACAAGCCCATATATTGTAAAGCATGTGTATCCTTATGGAGCTGTGGATATTGAAAATCCTAAAAATGGTGATGTTTTTAAAGTGAATGGACAAAGGCTTAAACCATTTTTGGAAAATGAAATCTTTCAAGAAGAGTTTATTTCCCTTTCTGATCCTTAAATTTTTATGTTGCATTTAATTTTGTTTGTTTTTATTTCAGGTTTCCTTAATCTTTTTATTTTCCCGGTTAAATGGCGGATAACGGTACTCCGTGACTCTCATAGTCGGTTAAATCAGTTTCCCACAATTGCTGATACAAAAATAAAAAAAAATCATTTCTTTTCTTTTCAAAATGGATGAAATTCTCTCAAAAATTTGTAAATATTTTCCCTCTGTTTCTGAAATGTTCTAAGAAAAATTTATGCAGGAAGGTGTGAAAGATTGAGATTGCTAATGCAAAAAGGAATTCCAGAAGATATTCGTCTTGTAATAGAAGCTAAGGTCCGATTAGGAGGAGAAGTTCCACAATCATTGCTCATTCGGTATTTGCCTGGATTAGGAAAAAGCACTTATGCGAAAAAACGAAGGGCCAAAAGTTTAGGGGTTTGTCATAAGTGTGCAAGATGGACTTGTGACAAACGATGCAGATCTTTAGGATGTGTTTCCGATAACAGAGAAGATAAAATTGGTTTCATTAAGAATGGGCTGAGTAAGGAGTCTTTGGATAACATCTTATTGACTCTTGAGACGCATTCTAGTGGACATGTGCATATTGAATTTCTCCGTTTATGGAAACAATTCCAAGATGAGCGTCATAGTCTTGGGAATCTGACTAAAAAAGACCCTGTTTGCCAATTTATAAGAAAATTGGATGGGAAGCATATCCTCGACTCATAGAAGGCGTAGAAGCCGTTTCTGGACGTAAAACCATAGGAAAATTGTGAGCCACAATCACACTACTGTTTATAAGCATGTGTGTCATTATTTTTTTACAATTTATTCTGTTTACAGCTGTGACCCATAGTTTTGTCATGATAACATATTACCCCTATAAAATCTCTCATCTTTCTTTCTATTTTCGCAGAAAAAATAAAGTAAGTAAAAACATGGCTGGATCCTCTGCACAAACATTGAAAAATATTTGTGTATTTTGTGGGTCGAGTCCTGGAAAAAATGAAGTGTTTGTAGAAGCAGCGAATAATCTTGGAAAGATATTGGCTGAGAGAAAAATTCACTTGGTATATGGGGGAGGTAATATTGGGTTAATGGGATCTGTTTCAACATCTGCTCATCTTGGAGGTAGTCAGGTTTTGGGTATTATTCCTATAGCTTTAGCTGAAGGAAATATTACAGGTGTTACGATTGGGGAGGAATTAAAAGTTTCTTCTATGTATGAAAGAATCACTCAAATGATTGAAAATTCTGATGCTTTTGTCGCACTACCAGGTGGTTTTGGTACATTAGAAGAAATTTTTCACACTGTTTCTTGGGCACAACTTAATATCCATAATAAACCTGTGGGCTTGTTGAATATCAATA
Source organism: Primulina eburnea (assembly GCF_022965805.1). Lineage (NCBI taxonomy): Eukaryota > Viridiplantae > Streptophyta > Magnoliopsida > Lamiales > Gesneriaceae > Primulina > Primulina eburnea. Next base: position 18,912,391 of record NC_133107.1, read on the forward strand.
ATTATTATGACAGTTTGTTGACATTTCTTGATAAAGCTGTGGAACAGAATTTCATTTCAGAAAATTCACGACGAATGCTCATCTGTGCTTCGACTGCCGATCAATTAATTGATGATTTGGAAGCTTTTGTTCATAAGCCTGATCCGATGATAACAAAGATCAATTGGTCACAATCAAGCAGTAAGAAAAGGAAGTTGGATCATTGATTCAAAAGTCGTGGATTGGTTTGCGTTTGTTTCAGTTTGTTATCTTCAATAAAATTGCAGGTGATATCTCTTTCATTATGTACTCTTTATTAATAGCTATTTTGACATTAGGGACAATGTCATATTCTGATTGGGGGGAGAACACATTTTAAAAAAAAAACAAATTTTAAAAAAAAATTAAATATTATTTTAAAATAAAACCATGTTTATTGTTTGTACCTTAGTAATTTTTGCAAAAATGTCATACATTACATATTTGAAAGATTTAAATTAGAACATGCATTAATCTATTTAAGAATGTTTAAATTTTTATTTGAAAAAAGGTCATTTTTAATATTCTGATCAATATAAAAATATGATTTATGAAATCTTTTTGAGTGATTAACCATTGTGATAAAATTAGGTATTAAAGTATATGGCCCAAGATCTACCTTATAAGAGTGCCTAAAATTTTTGAACTCTCACATATTTTGTGAGTGAGTGGAGAGGATTCAGAAAACAGCTTGCGAGCCTTTATTGATCATCGGAGAGGCTATCAATTGTTTAGATCTTGAGTTCTTATTTTGAAAAAAAAAAATTGATATTTCCTGAAAAAAAAAAGCGAAGAAAAAAAAAAGAAAGAAAGATGTTGAAGATTTATGTAATTTAAGTTATATGCTGCGATCCATTTTTCTCTCATAAAAATACAAATTAAAAAAAAAAGGAAAGAGAGAGAGAAATACATTGTACAAATTAAATAAATATGTGGTCAAGAAGCATAAACTTAGTTTGATTCCATGATGTAAAAAAAAAAATCAGAAAAAAAATATATATATAATAAGAACAATTGGATTTTAAATCAATGGATTTCTATCTTTTGACTAGTTTGGCTCGTTTGTCTTTCTGCATTCTGTAACCATTTTTCTGAGCATTTATCTGTATTCCAACTCCATGAGAGAAATCGTTGCCATAAATTGAAACATTTATTAACCTGTGAGGAGATGGAGTTGAGACTCTTACTAGGAATTTCTGAAGGCCGTGTACATTTAACTACCTTAAATAAGCTTTGAATTAATCATCTCAAATTATTTCATAAATTATAATTATGATGATCTTGATATAACTTTGATAAGTTTTCAAATTTAATTTAAACACTTAGATAGTTCTGATTACATTTCTATTTAAATTAATCAATATGTTTTGTATTGCTATTAACGCTTAAATTGCTAGGGACTAGCAATAAGCTGGTTGGGAGGTGTGATAAACATAAAAATTGTACATTAATTAAACGTTTTATAATATAAATATATAGTTTTTGTTTTATTAAATGTTTAAATATTATATGTTTTATAATAAATTGTATAAAATATAAGTTGTTGTGTAATTATAAGTTTTTACTATTTTTTACAGGTTCGATAAAACAAGAATAACCTTGGCGTTGCAAATGGGATTAAGATGATTCTTGGACCTGTAGAAAGTTGATTATAAGATCTACAATATTGTTGCCAATCATGAGATAAAAATTCTCTCACAAGTGGGATCAAATTAAGCAACAATTAAAGTTACCAAAGGAGTGGCAGTTTTATCATGCCTCTAGTATTTTGACCATATCTCTCAAATTACTTGGTCAAATATTCTAAAAAAAATACCACAACTAGACAACTCAATTATCCACATGTTTCATTTTATGTGAAGAAGCAAATTCGGAGAAGAAGATTTTCAAAAGTGATGTGTAATATAATATTAATTTCTTGGAACACCAATGAAGACTTATGTGTAAAAAATAATATTTTATTTGTGGTTGTCTCCCCAAATTTGGCTATAAATAGGGGTGCATTATAATGTATTGGGATATCCCTCATTCTATGAACAAACCTTTGAGTTCATAATATTTCTCTCTATATTTTTCTTTTATTTCTTCATTTAAATATAATTAGCATGTTAATTTCATATTCAAAGTTTTACACTTTGAATAATGAATAGCTAACTTCCTAAAGTTGAGATGATAAGGTGAAACTCTTGGCATGATAATAAGGTTATTATAAGGTAAGAATCTATGTTTTATATTATTTAATCATTATTTATTGTTTATGTTATATTTATTTCTTTAAGTATTTTTATACCCTACTTATAAGTGGGAGTTTTGATTTATTGTTGCTATATGTTACACTAAATTCTTGGAACCATTTAAATATTAGTTTGGTATTACCAACCATTTAAAGTGGATGCCTTGATTTATTATATATAAATATATTATAATATTAAATTCTTCGAACCATTTAAATGTTAGTTTGGTTTTACCAACCATTTAACTTGGATTCCTTGATTTACTATATATAAATATATCATAATAATATTTTCTTGGTAGCATTTAAATGTTAGTTTGGTTTTACCAACTATTTAAAGTGGGAACCTTGATTTAGTGTTTACAAATATATATATAGCACAATAAATACTTGACCACATTTATAAGTTTTGGTATATATTATATATTTATGTGATAATAATTTATAACATAATATAAATATGATTATTTAATATATGGGAACCATTTTATTAAGTGGATTTCAATATTGTTCGTTAATGTTAACTTTATTAAAATACCAAGAGTGGATTCTTTAATCTCAACTACTTAAATTAAAATTTGAACAATTAAAATTTACCCATTAAATATTCAAACAATTAAAATTAAAAAGAAACAAAAACAATAACAAAACAAAAAGACATTGTAGTGGACTTGTAATTACCTTAGCTTCCCTGTGGATACGATATTCGGACTCACCGAATTATATTACTTGTGGACAACCTGCTCTTGGGAGTGCAACAATCAAAGTCGCAACATCTGAGTTGGCAGATTATCTTATACGATTGTTGTTTTATATCTACTTGAGTATTGATAGTGTGCTAAAACAGTATTTTAGACAGCTTATATTGTTTGGGGGCATATTAGATTTACAGATGATATATAGCAGTTGATCAGAACGACATGAAGACGTGATTGATTAGTCAGAATGGACAATATTGCCAGAAATTGTCGTTTCAGTATAGATTATTAATATTGTAAATTTGATTTGATAGTACTGTTGTTTTAAATCCATGTTTGATACAGAATGTTGTGAACCGTGGAAAGTATATATACAGTTCAAACCGAATCAGAGTTGATTTCGAGAATTAAAGCAGTTTAGAAATGTGATCAGAATGTTCAAAACTTAATTTCGATAATCAGAGCAGAGCATCGATCAGAGTGACAGATATGTGATTTTACTGTATAAGAATGATTATCTTGTGATGTCAAATGTTTCAGAATTATAAAACAGAATTTGATATCGATAGTCAGAATCGAATACCAGGTAGGTATTTTTCTTTAATTTATATTATTAACTGATTTGTTTGTACCAAATAGTTAGAATATGAAATGACAGATAGTGTCAGAAACGTACAGTTGTGGATTCAGTTTTCAGTTGTTGACTGAGAATGTATAATATTCGGACAGACAGTTTGATATAGACAGATTAAATCAGTTATGACTGAATTTATACTGAAATGTTGGCAGAATTTGTACTAAAACGTCTGAATCGCCAATAAGTGAAGATAGAATGATAGAGATCAGAAGAGTTATTACAGAATTTGTATATTTCTTACTAGACATGGGAGTATATTCGATGAATTTCTTAATGAGACCACTACAATATTTTCCAGATTATGATATGATATGATTGTGATTGACAGATTGTTCAATCTATATCTATTAGTTGTACAAGATGACGTACAAACATGACTAGATGACAAAGATCGATGTCAAGAAATGGTCAGATTGACCAGAATGTTGAAGTAGATTATATCAGATTGTGAACCTTGATTGAGTTTGTATTTGTGGCAGAATATACCATGAACTCATTCACATATTATCTATAGACTGACAGATAGCCAGAGCGTACTATCTAGATATTGGAAGATATTTGTGGAACTATAGTGCTGGATGCTAGCACTAGTTGGTATGACATATTATCATTTTATGAATTATGGTAGAATGATAGTCATCAAATGGATAATGAGATAGTTACAGAAGACACGTGGTATTGTGAGTATTGCAGATTTCCTTTGTATAAGAATAATATCTCGGAGATACCAGAGATAAGATCTGATACGATCAGAGATATGAAAAAGAAAATGTAGCTAATTCAGAAGAGAATGAAGATAGCTCAGACTAGATAGACTTAATATGCCGACGTCGGATGGTGACGATTGGTATTTGGGGCCGAAGATTTAATATATCATTGACTGGGATAAACAGATTTGATAACAGCTGATGATGTTGACTCGCTATGAGCTGTGGATGGGCATATACAGATGTTGTATAGCCAGTATTGTGAGATTGATTTTGTCAGAGCTATTTTGAGGGGTATTATGAGATTTTACTTTTTGAATTATTATTCCATATTGGAATCAGAATCAGTAGAAGTAAGAGAATTCAGAATGAAGATTATTCCGCTGTTGAACGTTCAGTAGAGTTGTCCTGATATGAGATTACGATTTCAGAATTGATTCATCGAGATGAGTTTCTGATTTAAACTCTGTCATCCATTTCTTCTGATATATCTGAATTGATTGCATTGCGAGTTCGAGGACGAACTCAGATCTAAGAGGGGGAGAAATGTAATGCCCGAGACTTAATTACTGTAATCAGACGTTGATTAATTGACATGATTGAGGTTATACGAACTTGAATGAAGAAGCCGGGCATCGTTACATTATAAGCCAAGATGTTCAACCGAACATCTCAAACGGCCAGCGCACATGCGCGAAGAAACACGCGCATCTGCGCGAGGGATCCAGAAGCCCTCGCGCATATGCGCGATATAAGGCGCGTATATGCGCGACATTTCCAGAATCTTTGGCGCATATACGCGAGATGAAGCGCGCATATGCGCGAGTGGTTTTGTGGCAAATTTTGGAGAAGCCACGTATGATTCACATGCAAGATATATATATTGATTCTCCTTCATTCTTCCCGAGCCAAAAGCAAGAGATTCAGAGCAAACCCCTCGAAGTATCATTTCTGTAGGAATTGATTTTGTGAGTTCGATTGTCAAAATTCGAATCCGACTTCAGTACTGTGTTCCTATCAACGCAGGCTACAACTGGACGTAAGTTTTGTTACGTTTAGACATGATTTAAAATTATGATATTGTCAGAATTGAATACGAATCAGATATGATGTTTCTGCTACAGTAGGCATTGTATAATTGAAGTCAGATTAAAGAATAGACTGTTTATACAATTGTTATGATTTTCAGAGTTGAATTAATTGAGATTTGATATTAGAGGTGTGTTATTATTCAGATTATGAGCTGTACTGGTATTATATCTGTGATGTTAATTGACGGGGTTATCGAGACTGTATCGTTATGCCGTTGAAACATCAGTTGATTTAGATTGATCAGATTCAGTACTGATTTCGATTGTACAGTGATATCGTGGATATAATTAGATTGTACATTATTCCGATATGGGTCAGATTATGAGTTGATCAGAGTATATTTCGATTTGAGTATTGATCAGAACATGTTTTGAATCGGATTATGTACTGATATTGTATTTATATGATTGTCATTATCAGATTTGGATATGGACAGATTGGGATACGAGACTTCGTCTTCATCAGACCGGGAAGGTAAAGGTATAAATCGATGTTAACTGGGAGATCGACTTGAGTTAGATTTTACTCAAGTTTCCCTAAACCACATACTTGTATGGTATTGTTTTTATACCTTTGTGTTTTAAAGATTATGTTTATTCTATTGAGTTAAAAGTAGAGAGCAGAGAGCTATTGAGTAAGAGTCACTGACAGAGGGGTTAGATTTTGACAGTATAGTCACTGACCCATTGCACATTGTCAGACTAGGCTTAGTCTTGGTAGATACGCCAAGGCACTGGACGTTTGGTGTATCGATATGCTTAAGATACAGATATTGTTCTTATTGTAGATTATTCGATACAACTAGACCAAAGTCCAGAAATAAGAACGTAGCGCCACTGCGACTGGTGGTAGTAGGTGGGAGACTTGTTACGTTCTTATTCACCGGGATCCCTAGATTAGAATGAGAGATGAGTCGAGTCTTAGATATAGAGACTAGAACTTGATTTACAGACTTGTATTAATTTATGTTTCGTAGATTACGATTCAGATGTTATTTACAGATTGGTATTGGTACATGTTGTTTGATGATGCTACCTGTGATAAGATATAATTCATGCTTTTATGTTAATTCAGTTAATTGCATGTATACATTGTTTATACTGGGATTTATTCTCACCGGAGTTATCCGGCTGTTGTCTTGTTTTGTATGTGTGCATGACAACAGGTGGGACAAGATCGAGGTCTAGAAGAAGATGAGAGAAGACGAGTTTAGAGTGGTGATTCCGGACTTATTATAGATTTGGTTCATTACTTGAATTTTAGCAGTTGAACCTTAGTTTGAACTAGATGTCTGTTGTACAAGATTTGTATTATTATACTGGTTGTATAATAGATTGATTCCATTACCTTCCGCACTTGCATTTTAAAAAGAAAAAAAAATTTAGACCCTGTTGTATCTTAATTGAGAATTAAATCCCAAAGATGATTAAGAAGATGATTAGCGTCCGGGTCCCCATAGGTTAAAATGTTGATTTTTAATGTTTATGGATTTTTGTACATTAAATTGCTTATTTTAAATGTTTATGGAATCTAATATGTAAAAATGTTTATTTTAAATGTTCGTGGATTTTTATATGTTAAAATGTTTATTTAAATGATTTATGGATTTTTATGAGGAAACCGATAACGTTAAAAGATATGTTGCATGCTTCGTTTAAAAGAAAAAACGTTATATGCATGTTTAAATTTTAGAAAATGATGAGAATATGAAACGTTGAAGGAAGTGAAGTAATTGTGACTAATACGATAATATGTTGGAGATATCGTGAGGATAACGGTCCCAGTTTGAGCCCGACGATCGTGTTTCCATTGATATGAATACGATGGTATATTGGAGATATTGTGAGGGAGAAGGCCCTAGAGGGAGCCCGACAATCGTATTTCCATTGACACGATATGATATGTGAATACGTAAGACCAAGGCTCAGTTGGGGGGTGAGAGTCTCGCTGATGTTCCCGCCGCCCAGTATTGTGGTTACATGTAGATGGATCCTTCATCCAATGCGCAGACGAATATGAAAGTCACAATTATCGATCTGAATTCAACAAAAGGTATATGAATATGAATATGAATATGAATTTGAATATGTTGATACAAATATGGATATGGATAGGAATAGAATATGGATATGGATACGAATACGGATATGGTTATAAATATGAATATGTTTATGATGATATGAAAATGTTTACAAAATTTTTTATGAAAAGTTTATGGAAATGTTTATGTTTAAAGTTGATGCATCATTATGGAAAATGTTTTTGTTTAAATTTTATGCATCATAAAAATGTTCATGTTTAAAGTTTATGTATCTTTTTGAAAATGATATTTTTAGTACAAGTATTTTCGTTGTTGTATGTGATCTGTATATGTAGTACTTGTTATCAATATTATGGTGTGTTGAGTCTTTAGACTCACTAGGTGTGATTGATGCATGTGATTATGATAATAATGTTAGTGGAGGTCTTGATGGTTGACCTTGCTGGACTGAAGGTGCACATAACCCGAGGACCGACGCTAGTTTTCCGCACTAGACTTATATTATATTTTTAAGTTATGTTAAAAATATTTTATGACTTTTATGATTATGAGAGGTTTTTGAGAGGGTGATAGTATGGGCTATACATTTCAAATAATGTTGTTAGGTTAGGTAAAACGTTTAATGATTATATGATTCAAACTATTTTCCTTGAATTTTTAAATGTTAGTTGGATGTTATATATATACATATATGTGTGTGTGTATGTGTGTTTTGAATTATGGAGATTACGGAGGAAAAAAAATTTCTAGTACATTTTAAGAAAACGAGTAGTGGACGTTTCAGTTGGTATCAGAGCCGATCTCTTCGAGTACAGGTGTTGTTCGGGGACGAACCAAGCGGAGACTGGTGGGCATGTGAGGCCCAGGGGCCAAAGAGGGCGGGGGCTGATCGCCGATGCCATGAGGTTGCACGGACAATGAGCGGCTTCTGACAGGCTTCAAGGCGGAGGGGACATGGATGAACCGATCTTAAACCGAATTGAGAGGGATTCCGAAACTGTTCAGATATGGAACTGTGCAGTTGAAGAGGGATTAAAACATTTTATATGTACTACTCATATCAAGAAGGTGCATCACATAAGAACTCCAAAGTTAAGCGTGCTTGACTTGGGGCAACTTTGGGATGGGTGACAGCCTTTGGAACTTTCCCAGGATGCGTGTGAAGACATAAGCATGCTGGAAAGACCCGTCTTGATATAGTGAGAATAGTCGTCGAATCTGGGGCGTTATAGTTGGTATTAGAGCAATGGTTCTGTAAAGGGTTGTGCCACCATCAGTGCCGGGAAGCTCAGTCGACAAGCCTCAAATTTGTAAGTTTACATGCTTTATATAATTTATATGTTGTTACCTGCATGACTACATGAGCTATATGTTTACGTCACAGTTTAATAGCTTTATGAGGTTTTATGTTCTATATGCTCTAGTATTTTATACGTGATACGATATGAAATAAGAAATTATTTGATTTTAACGCATGTTGGCTTTGTGGTGGAATTGGACTATGTTGATTTTTGGGTTTTAATATTGACGTTCTACTTTTCTGGTCATAAGTTAATCGTGAATATTACGAATGCTTTTGGGACACAGATTTTTCTAAGAAATTACTGATGACTCGTGAGTACTAGTGGAGTTAATTTTGGGAATTTGAAATAAGGAATAATTATTCGAGGATTGTAACGACTTTGGAAGTATAAAATGTATAATTTGGGATGTTAGGTTTTAATGAAAATGTATATTGGTTATGAGAATTGATTTTTTGGGTAAATAAGCTAAATTTTTTGAATATTTATGGCATGGGAAACCTATAAAAAATGGAATTAGGAACGCCAAGAACTTATGGGTAATTGTTGAATTTTTGAAATAAGGATAAATCGGGTAATTTTTGAGGAAATTAAGAATTTTTTTTGCAATTATTAAGGAACTTTGGGGACTAATCTAGCAACTGTGAATTGAATGATTTAAATCATGAGAACTTTCGATAATTTAGACTTGTAAGAATATTTAGAATCTTGGGATATCTTAGGTTATAACGTTATAAGGGATGTTAATCAAGAGAATTATAGGATGAATCAATATTAAGCTTGAAAATCTAAGAATTTGTAGGTGTGTTTGGGATTTTAAGATTGAGATTGATAGGTTGATGAACATTTTGGGTATATAATAAGGAAAGTAATATACAATAAGTATGGTCATCCATCTTTTAATATTGAGAATTGTAAGAAAAGTTGAAATTCGAGTTTATAGTAACATAACACTAAGTCATCATGGGTCGTTTTAAGTTCCGAGTCGCAAACAAGGATTTAGAAGGTAAATTTAATTGGGATCAAGGAGACATAAGAACTTCCTAAAACTTAAGTTTTATCATAGTAGCACAGCGAAAGCGTGTATTTTTTGGATACTAGAACTAAGTCTAAACTTTGATTATCAAGAAGAAGCGAATTTCGAGGACAAAATTTGATTTAAGGGAGGAAGATTGTAATGCTTCGAAAATTTAAAGGTCCACGCGAACCACATGCACAGCAAGTTATTAAATTCCTTTTGTATTTCAATTAATTGTTTTAATTGCATACATTAATATGTTGTTCATATTTATATGTTTAAAATATATTTTTCTACATGGTTGTATTAAAATGTAATTTTTAAGATTATTCGAGTTGCGATCGAGGAACGGAGACCGATGGCTGAAAAATGGAAAAGATTTTTATTAAATAATTGTTTTTAATTATTTAAAATATGGTTGATTCTTTTTCTTATTTTTGAAATTAAGGATTTTGAAGTGATTTTATACGCCAGAACATAATTTTTATCGGTGTGGATTTTCAACAAAAATATGAACATATTGGCAACCCGGTTAATAAATTCACAAACTTTTCTAAACAAAAGAAATTTATATTTTAATTAAGCACTAACGGGTCTAATTAACCTTCTTAATGGGCCAAGGCTTGTTTAGTGTTTTAATTAAACTATATAATATACAAAAAACTACCCTAAACCCCCATTAAACCCCACGCCCACCTCCCCAATACAATCAAAAGTCTCCCCTTCACACGAGTCGCGGCACACACATCAAAATTTGAAGGAAAGGCATGGAATTGATAAAGTTTTCAAAACCGTCGTCTCCTCATCGTCGTTCTTCAATTGTCAACGGTTATTCGGGCATAAAATACGCAAATGCGCGGCATTTTTTTTCCTTCAAACATATATCATACCATAGTAATTGTTTAAGCATATTTCAAATGAAAACATGGCACATAATTGTTATTTTCGTAATTATTCACATGCATGTTCTAAACTCTGGAGTATTGGTTCCAAAATCATGTTTTATGTAGTTTAAGGGGATGCCATAAATTAGGATTTGATCAGGCATGTTTTTACATGAGTTAGGGTCGTAGAAACACGACCAACAAGCTGCACAACATGATAGAATAAAAGCTGGAACCATCGGGTGTCTTAAGTGATGGAGGGGCTCGGTTTATGGGCATGAAGGCTGGGCTTGGTCTCGCCTTGGGGCCATGGGCGAGCTAGGGTCTGTTATGGGTCAAGGGAAGAGTCCTAGCCACACTAGAACTCGAGACCAGGGCTGGGGAGGAGTCCTAGATCTCCAACCCGAGAAGCTTAAAGGAGACGCACTGGTGTGTGCTGCTGCGCAGGGAGTAGGTTGCTCGGCCAGGGGGCTTTGGGCTGGGCTAGGCTAGGTCCTTAGAGTCCTAAGAGGGTGCACAAGGGTCTGGGCAGGGGCTGGTGCGGCTTGGGTGGCTGCTGGCTCGAGAGGAAACATGAGAACGTGAGAAGCAAGATACGCGCGAGGCTGCTGTGCTGTTTTGGTGGCTCGCTGCGTGGGTTCCAGGGATTGGGCTGGTCTGGGTAGGGTCTGGTCATGGTCCAGGGATGGTTAGGGTAAGGTGGGCTTGGTGGTGGCTCGACTGGAAGTGTCATAGGTTGGCAAGGAGTCCATTAGCGTGGGTTAGCAGCTTGTGCAGATATGGTGCTTGGTTGTTGGGCTTGTGCATGGATTGAGGGACGTAGTTCGAGGGCCTGGGCTAGGTTAGGCGGGGTCTGAGGGTGGTCTAGGCTTTGTGAGGGTCAGTGCTGGTAGATGACTAGGGGGCTGTAAGGTTCCTAGAAGGAGAAGGAGTCCTATTGCAAGGAAACTCATGCACGCACAAAAAGAGGTCAAGGGCAGTGGGATTTTCGAGGGTTTAAGGGGCTGGTAAGGGGCTTGGGCTTGGTCAGTAGGCTCCCTAGATGGGTTGGCTCGAGTATTTTGGGAGATGGCTCGGGGTGTTCGAGTATGTGTCAATTTCGAGATTTTAAAGAATAAAATTAGAACTATGTGCCCAACGGTGTGGTTCATTGTTCACAAGGGTATGATAAATAATAAAAATGTTATGTTTAAAATTTGGGATCAAAATAATGAGTTTTGGATTTATTCAGGATTTAATCGCCTCACGAAACGTTAATTAAAGAATTAATTGAAACATCTAGATTTAAGCATAATAAAATAATGTAAAATTAAGTTGTTAATTTGAAATTTTTATATTAAATTTTGGTTTAATTCGGGATTAAAAAAATGCATTAATATGTTATATTTAAAGATTAATTTAAAAGTATCGATTTAAGCCAAATAAAAATATGAGAAAATTAATGTAAGCTTAAATAAATATTTGTGACATGTTAGAGTAAATGGAAATGAGAAAAATTCAAATTCGAGGATTTTTACGTTTAGGGGTAAAATAATAATTTTACAACTATAAAATAAGTAAACGTCATGACAGTGTCCTGAATGCTGTTTTATATGTTAATATGATTATTTTAAATATTTATGGAATTGTTATGATTTAAGATGTCAAAATATTATTTTAAATGTATATGATTTAATATGTCAAAATGTTAATTTAAATGTTATGATTTGATATGTTAAAATGTTGATTTTTAATGTTTATTGATTTTTGTATTTTAAATTGCTTATTTTAAATGTTTATGGAATCTAAAATGTAAAAATGTTTATTTTAAATGTTCATGGATTTTTATATGTGAAAATGTTTATTTAAAATATTTATGGATTTTTATGAGGAAACAATAATGTTAAAAGATATGTTACATTCTTGGTTTAAAAGAAAAACGTTATATGTATGTTTAAATTTTATGAAGTGATGAGAATATGAAACGTTGAAGGAAGTGAAGTAATTCTGACTAATACGATGATATGTTAGAGATATCGTGAGGGTTATAGTCCTGTGGGAGCTCGATGATCGTATTTCCATTGATACGAATACGATGATATGTTGGAAATATCGTGAGGTAAAAGGCCCCAGAGGGAGCCCATTTTTGGGAGAAGGCTCCAGAGAGAGCCCGACGATCGTATTTTTATTGACATGATATGATATGTTAATACGTAAGGCCAAGGCTCAGTTGACGGGTGAGAGTGTAGCTGGTGTCCCTGCCGCCCAGTACTATGGTTACGTGTAGATGGATCAATCGTCTAATACATAGACGAACACGAAAGTCACAATTATCGATCTGAATTCAACAAAGGAAATATGAATATGAAATGAATATGTTGATACAAATATGGATATGGTTATGAATATGAATATGTTTATGATGATATGAAAATGTTTAGAAAAATGTTTATGAAAAGTTTATGGAAATGTTTACGTTTTAAGTTGATGCATCATTATGGAAAATGTTATTGTTTAAAGTTTATGCATCATGAAAATGTTTATGAAAATGTTCATGTTTATAGTTTATGTATTTTAATGAAAACGATATTTTTAGTACAAATATTTTGCAGTTTTGTATGTGATCTGTATATGTAGTACTTGTTATCAAGAAAATGGTGTGTTGAGTCTTTAGACTCACTAGGTGTGATTGATGCATGTGATTATGATAATAATGTTAGTGGAGGTTTTAATGGTTGACCTTGCTGTACTGAAGGTGCACATAACCCGATGACCGATGCTAGTTTTCCGCACTAGACTTATGTTATGTTTTTAAGTTACGTTAAAGATATTTTATGACTTTTATTATGATTATGAGTGATTTTTTAGAGGTTGATAGTATGTGCTATACATTTCAAATAATGTTGTTAGGTTGGGTAAAACGTTTAAGGATTATATTATTCAAACTATTTTCCTTGGATTTGTAAATGTTAGTTGGATGTTTTATTTTAAAAATGGTGTCAACGTATTTTAAAGAAAAAAAAATTTAGTAGCATTTTAAACAATAGACGTTTTGAAACGTCCATTACTCGTTTTCGAAATTTTCAAAGGTTGCATGCATGCGACATTGTTGAAAAATACATTTTTAAAAATTATCGTAAATAAATAACAAATTGAACACTACAACTAAAAATGGCCAACTCGTCCATCCAAAAATGTGCGTAAAAGTTCTAATAACCATCAACATGTCAACCCAGTACATGAAAATGTTCATGCCACTCTAAACTCATAAAAATATGATGTGCAGAAATATGGTCCTTGATAGACTCTTAATAGTTTGATTTTTTGTTGTCATATTTCTCATTGTTACCATTCTTAACGTGCTTAATTGACACATATTTGTGTGATTTTATTGTAGGAAGAAGTTTTCTGCTCTTACGATAAATCTAGGCTAAAAAGGGTGATTTTATATCACAATTAAAGTTGACGATTTTATCTTAGTGGAAGACGTGAAGCAGAAAAATTCAGAAGTGATTTTTGGACAAGGCGTGATCACGCCTTATGACTACTCTTCAATTGCCTAGTGAGAGTTGATGACTTTTCATATCAAGGAATAAATAGAAGATAGAGTAAAAAACTCTATATTCTTAGTGGATATTTCTTAATATCTTTTAGATTTTAGTGATTAGGTTTTATATTTAGAATTTTTTGGGCTTTTATACATTTTTTTTGGACCCAAAAATAAGAACACTTCCTTTTTCTTTTCCAGCCTAATCAACGAGTACAGGAGGCAGCAAGGAAGAAAAAAAGGAGCAAAAAAAGAGATCCCTCTACAAAAATCACCACAACTCACGTGAAGAACAAGGAAAAAAGGGCTCAAGGATTTTCTCTCCGATTTTCTCCACGGCTCTAGTACCTTTCCTTTCTTTATTTATTTTTATGGAGATTATAAACCGAGCCATGCTTGGCTAATTTTCTAGTCTGATTTAAGTATTGTTTTTACTATTTAATTTATCACCGTGAGGTATTTGTTCTTAGATTTAACATCCTTATTATTCCAAGTATTTGTCGATTTAATTCCATGAATATTGTATATCGATTAATTTGAAAATTTAATTCGATATATGATTTTATACTGTTAACCATGAATTTAGTGATCCATATTTGTCATGAATGATTGGTACATGGGTAGTATAGATTAGATGTGTTGTGCTATCATAATATATTAAATCTAAATAAATCAACAAAACTGAATTATCAATTGCAGCTATCTCAGTTGTTAGATTTCAGGATTAACTGTTTTCAAAAATCTAAAACTATCTTTAATTAATATGGAACACTATTGTGTCCAGTTGATTATTGAAATGTTTTGATGGGATATGCTGGGTTCAGTCAATTAATTTTGGAAAACACAAGAACTTTAGCGACTATCCCTATAGTTCGAAGGTTAATTGCTTGGAACAACTTGAATAAATTATTTGTTAGCCGATGAACAGTGATATAGTTAAATAGTAGAATTCCTTTGAATCAAATCTTTCTCATATTAAGTTCTTCATTTTATTCTAGGTGATTAATTATCATTTTAATTTATTATTTTCCTTTCTTGGATAAATTTAGTTTAGTATTTTATTTAATTCATATACAAAATCCCCCATTTACTTGCATTTTGATCCAAAGAAATCATCCCTGGTTCCCTGTGCATTCTACCCTGCTCACCATTACAATAATATTATTTAGAGAGTAGGAATTTAAGTTTGGTGGCACCACGACAGCACACCAAATTTTGGCTCCGTTGCCGTGGAATGGTGTAAGGTTAGTTTCTTTCGAGTTTAGTTATTTTATTTTCTTTTATGCCTCGTTCTTCTCGTACATGTGAACTCTAATATAATCTAGAAATCGAGAAGATAGTGAAAACATTGAGAAAAGAAGAAAGGCTACGGGAAAACAACCATCATCATCATCATCATCATCTCCTGGTTTAAAGTTAGCCTTGAAGTCAACGGACACTGAAAGAGAATCCAAAATTGATTTAAGACAGACAAAAGTGAGAGTTACGAAAAATTAATGGCAGAACCAGTTCAAAGAACCCTTGAGGAGTTAGCTAATCCTAACGTTATTCAACAGCCTTTATGCATTCAATTCCCTACTACTGATGCCAATTTTGAATTAAAATCGGGTATAATTCATTTATTGCCTACTTTCTGTGGTCTTGCAGGTGAAAATCCCCACAAACATCTGAAAGAGTTTCATATTGTGTGCACAACCATGAAACCACAAGGGTTTACTGAGGAACAAATCTCATCGCAAGATTTTCCATTCTCTTTAGCCGACAAAGCTAAGGATTGGCTCTATTACTTGCCCTATGGGGCGATAATGACTTGGGATAATATGAAACAACAATTTTTGGAGAACTTCTTCCCAGCTTTACGCGCAGCAAATATCAGGAAGGACATTTGTGGGATTAGATAGTTGCAAGGGGAGACTTTATATGAATATTGGGAGATATTTAAGAAATTATTTGCCAGTTTTCCTCTACATAAGATTCCAGAACAGCTCTTAGTCCAATATTTCTACGAGGGTCTCTCATTTTTCGATAGGAAGATGATTGATGCTGCAACTGGAGATGCGTTGGTAAACAAAACACCTCAAGAGGCACGAGCCCTAATCTCCAACATGGCTGCCAATGCACAACAATTTGGAACTAGGCAAGATAACCCTCCACGACAAGTCAATGAGGTAAGATTTAATCCTATCGATCAAAAGTTATATTCTTTGACATCTCTTTTGGAAAAGTTGGTTGTAGGACAAGTACAACATGCCAAAGTTTATGGTATATGTGCGATTGTTGGACATTCGACGAACATGTGCCCTACATTACAAGAAGATCCAACACAATAAGTTAATGCAATCGAAGAATTTCCTGGACAACCTCAGTGCCGATATGATCCATATTCTAATAGCTTCAATACAAGATGGAAATATCACCCGAATTTTAGCTTTAGGAATCAAGGAGGTCAACAGGGATATCCACAACAAAATTATCACAAACATCTATCACCTCTGCAAGCCTCTAACTCAGGTATGTCCCTAGATGAAATTGAGAAGGCCTTAACTGAGAACACTCAAAAATTTCAACAAGAAACG